>NC_090654.1:299227092-299354592 GCF_040937935.1 Hyperolius riggenbachi | reverse complement strand
TGCAATGTTGCTGCATTCTATTGGTCTGTGCAGGACGGGGTCAGAGGAGGCCCAGCTGCCTTTGCCTTACTACACAACTTCCCCAAATACACAGCCGGGCGGATCGCTCAAAATCAGTCTTATCACCCGAACGACAGTCTGTACACACGATTTCGCGTGCGGACGAACTGAACGACGGGACGTTCAAACGACCCGTCGTTCACAAAAGTCCAACGTGTATATGGGCCTTAAACATGGCTGCAGCTGTTGTCACAATTCTCAGAAATATGCCCGAGGCAAAGGCAGCTGGGCCTCCTCTGACCCCGTCCTGCACAGACCAATAGAATGCAGCAACATTGCATCATGTGCAGCCAGGATTACTACACAACTTCCCCAAATACACAGCAATACTAATGCCTGAATGGAGGAATTACTATGGCCAGGAGACAGCCCTGGAGCAAGGATAAGAAAAACCCACCCACAGCACATGCATAACCAAGAGGCCAGGAGACAGCCCTGGAGCAAGGATAAGAAAAACCCACCCACAGCACATGCATAACCAAGAGGCCAGGAGACAGCCCTGGAGCATGGATAAGAAAAACCCACCCACAGCACATGCATAACCAAGAGGCCAGGAGACAGCCCTGGAGCATGGATAAGAGAAACCCACCCACAGCACATGCATAACCAAGAGGCCAGGAGACAGCCCTGGGGCATGGATAAGAGAAACCCACCCACAGCACATGCATAACCAAGAGGCCAGGAGACAGCCCTGGGGCATGGATAAGAGAAACTACAGCCCTGGAGCAAGCATAATAGAAACCCACCCACAGCACATGCATAACCAAGAGGCCAGGAGACAGCCCTGGAGCATGGATAAGAGAAACCCACCCACAGCACAGGCATAACCAGGGCTGTGGAGTCGAAGTTGGAGTCGGAGTCGAGGCAATTTTGGGCACCCGGAGTCGGAGTTGGAGTCGTGGTTTCAGTAACTGAGGAGTCGGAGTCAGAAGATTTTCGTACCGACTCCACAGCCCTGGGCATAACAAAGGGGCCAGGCGATAGCCCTGGAGCAAGGATAAGAGAAACCCACCCACAGCACATGCATAACCAGGGGGCCAGGAGACAGCCCTGGAGCATGAATAAGAGAAACCCACCCAGAGCACAGGCATAACCAAGAGGCCAGGAGACAGCCCTGGAGCATGAATAAGAGAAACCCACCCAGAGCACAGGCATAACCAAGGAGCCAGGAGACAGCCCTGGAGCAAGGATAAGAGAAACTACAGCCCTGGAGCAAGGATAAGAGAAACCCACCCACAGCACATGCATAACCAAGAGGACAGGAGACAGCCCTGGAGCATGGATAAGAGAAACCCACCCACAGCACATGCATAACCAAGGGGCCAGGAGACAACCCTGGAGCATGGATAAGAGAAACCCACCCACAGCACATGCATAACCAGGGGGCCAGGAGACAGCCCTGGAGCATGGATAATAGAAACCCACCCAGAGCACATGCATAACCAGGGGGCCAGGAGACAGCCCTGGAGCATGGATAAGGGAAACCCACCCACAGCACATGCATAACCAAGGGGCCAGGAGACAGCTCTGTGGATTTGATGTCATTTCCTGTCTTTCTTGCTCGACTTAATGCAGGAGTTAAAAATTTGGAGGAACCAGGGTTTTTTTGGATGGCCATTTTGTCCTCAACCCTTCTCTGACTCCTTTCCCCCCTCTTTGTAGGACATGCCGTTTAGCCAAGGCTCTCCTGCCTGGGGTCCGGCTAGTATGTATCCAAATTACAAATCACCTGCAGCATGGCACTCATCATTGGCGCACGCAGTGAGGTCAGCGTTGGGCGCACGCAGTGAGGTCAGCGTTGGGCGCACGCAGTGAGGTCAGCGTTGGGCGTAGGAAGTGAGGCTAGTGTTGGGCGTAGGAAGTGAGGCTAGTGTTGGGCGTAGGAAGTGAGGCTAGTGTTGGGCGTAGGAAGTGAGGTTAGGCGTAGGAAGTGAGGCTAGTGTTGGGCGTAGGAAGTGAGGCTAGTGTTGGGCGTAGGAAGTGAGGTTAGGCGTAGGAAGTGAGGCTAGTGTTGGGCGTAGGAAGTGAGGCTAGTGTTGGGCGTAGGAAGTGAGGTTAGGCGTAGGAAGTGAGGCTAGTGTTGGGCGTAGGAAGTGAGGTTAGTGTTGGACGTAGGAAGTGAGGCTAGTGTTAGACGTAGGTCGAGCATTAGTGCTAGACGTAGGGTGAGAGTTAGCATTAGACATAGGTGGAGGGTTAGTATTAGGAGTGGAAAGTGGGAGGTTAGCATTAGAGACATAGGTGGGGGGGGGGGGTTAGAGTTAGGAGTGGTCTAGGGAGCGTTTAAAGGTATCAAAGGTTGGAGAGTGACGGATGTGTTGTGGAAGGGCATTCCAGAGAAGGGGTGAAGCACGTGCAAAATCTTGTCTATGTGAATGTGAGGAGGTGATTCTAGAGGAGGACAATAGAAGGTCATGTGCAGATCTGAGATTGCGATTGGGTTTGTATCTGGAAATTAGTGAGGAGATGTAACGGGGAGAGAGATTGTGGGGAGCTTTGTAGATTAGGGTTAGGAGTATGAACTGGATCCTCTGGGTAATTGGCAGCAAATGAAGAACTTGACAGAGAGGAGCAGCAGAGAAAGATCGAGAAGAGATGAATGAGACGAGCAGCTGAGTTCAGTACAGCTTGAAGCCTGTTAATTGGTAGTCCACATAGTAGTATGTTACAATAGTCCAGACAAGATTTTATAAGACCATTTATTAGCATTTCAGTTGCAGTCTGGTACACACTTTCAATTATGATTGGCCAATCACTGACCATTTTTACCCCGTACATGTAGCAAGAAAGTTTACGTACACAATCTGCTTATAGTATTCAATAACGGTTGACCCTCATACTACATGAAGGTGGTGAAATTGGTCAGTGGATGGCCAATCATAATTGAAAGTGTGTACCAGGCTTAAGTGGGGAAATAGATTTCTGCAGAACCGTAACTAAAAACTAACACTTTAAACTATTCGAGGAGAACGCCAGCGCATACCACTAAGGCTGCATCTGAAATGACCACCAGCTCAGTCTGCAGCACCTAAATAGACTTTCTACACACTTCGCATTCAATTCAGATGCAAATCATATGCAAATCTGCTACTACTTATTATGCAAACAGGAAACTCAGGAGGAGGGGCTGGGAGCAGCTAACCTGATAGTTACATAGTTACAAAGTTAAGAAAAGGTAGGGGAAAGGCTGCGCATCCCTAAGCACATGTTGCAAATGAATGGTTAATCGCGCCGGCATACACCGCCTCTGTCAGACTGAAAAATGCATGCCCTGCATCCAAGACAATTGCTAACATTAATAATGCATTTTTCAGTCTGGCAGAGGCGGTGTATACCTGTGCGATTAACCATTCATTTGCAACATGTGTTTAGGGATGTGCAGCCTTTCCCCCCACATTTCCTTAACTTTAAACTATTTGCCTAGTTTTTTTCCTGGCAAAGTTTTATTCTGATGAGAGCAGTCGTTCCAGTTTGGCTGCAAAGTCGATGTTTTTGCTACAGAGCGGACATTACACATGGATGGCACTAAGCCCAGAGTACCAGTGCACAACAGCTTATTAATGATTTAACGATCGGCCAGGCAATCATGCAAAAAAAAAAAACCACATACACAGAAAATTACCTTTCAGACGTATGGTCAATCATGTTCATGTCGTGGGAGGAAATTCTGAACTCGCTAATCCGTATGAACTCATCGAAGCCAACCTCTACGGAGTAGTAAACATAGACTTTTCCGTTGTGCTTAAAGTTTGGATGGAAAACGATTCCTAGAAACCCTCGTTCATCGCCTTCCCAGGGCGATGTGAGGACGGATTTGGAGATGTTTAAAAATGGCTTTTCCAGCCTCGATCGGTCAGGGAGATAAGTCCAAACTAAGCCCACTTGTTCCGCCACGAAGAACCGGTGAGTGCCGTCATTGGCGTGCACCATGGCCACAGGGTTTTGAAGGCCATTAGCAACTTCTTCCAGGCACAGCTGCAGACAGCCCTCTGAGTCAGCCGTCACCAAGCCCAAATTCTGGGTGAGTTTCGTGTTGACCAACAATCGAGGAAAGCAGTAATCAATGTCGTCTAGTGCTAGACGGCGGCAGAACTTGGCCATGTTACCCTCTAACGATAACAGCTCTTTGTCGGACGTCATGTACCTAAACAAAGATCTGCAGTTCTTCCAGACCTCATTGCAGTACTCCTCGCATAGACCAGCGATGCTCCTCACTGGGGTGGTGGGATCTTCTGCATCATATAAATGGGCAGCATAGGGAGAACACTCCTAAGGGCAGAGTAAACAGAGAAGTATAATGATCAAAAAACACTTCTGACTGTTAAAACCGTAATTCATCCTCAGCTTTTTTTTATTGTTAGTAAAGGTGAAAGTTAGACTATAAATAAGGTCAAGTGTAGAACAAATGATGCTTTTGAATTGTGGGTGTGGAGAAAGCTACTGAGTTCCCTGGACTGCCAGAAGATCCAGACAGTCAATACTTAAAGAAATAAGGCCAGAGTTTACACTAGAAGGGCTGATGCTACTATTAAAACTCAAATACTATAGAAATATTATTGTTATTGTTACTTTGGTCATATTGGAAGGCCAGATTCTTTGGGGAAATCCTTGACTCTTGGAATTGAGGGCAAAAGAAGAAGAGGAAGGCAGAGGCTTAGGCCCAGTTCACATTGGCATTTATTTGCGGTCCGCAGCCGGACCGCAAACGGAACGGACGATTAAGAGTCCATTGTTAATCAATGGACCCGTGCACACTTGTCCGTTCCTCCGGATGCGGTCTGGCCTGCGGTCCAGAATTTTCCAACATGCTCCAATTTTCCGGACCGGTCCTCCGTCCACCGCCGCCAGACCGGATCCGGACAAGAAATCCAGCACAAGAGGAACTGAGGGGAAACGGAAGTGCACAACACACTTCCGGATGAAAGCCGGACGTCCTACCCAACTTCCTGTGGGGTTCTCTATGGTGCAGGCGGCCATGTGGATGTACCCAGCGCCGGACAGCCCCCAGCCTCTCCAAAGCCACCCCAGAACACAGCGGAGGACGGAAGGACCCGACCATCCAGATGCAGGGCCCGGCGGGACGAGGAGGATGATGTCCTCACAGCAGGCTCTCCCCAAGAAGGACTCCAGCGCTTTTCCAGACCTTCCAGGCCCCTCTTTGAAAACGGAAACGGATCCAGGACGCATGAAGAATGGAAGAATATCTGGATGAACACTGAACGTGACCTGAACGGATCCTGATGGCCTCCTGATGGCGTACGGATGTTCTCAGAACGGACCGGACCCGTGCCACCGGTAAGTATTTCAACACAACGCAAGTGTGAACCGGGCCTAAGATTGACAGACCAAGCTTCTGAACATGCCTATGCAACAGCTGAAAGAAGAAAGTGATTGACAGACACCTCTGGTCACGAAAAGTCATAATTGATGTAGTTTATTTCAGAGAAAGTTCCTTAGCAAAAAGTCAGTCTCATTACCCAGAGATTTTTGCTTTAAGTATAGCACTGTCAGTAGAGAGAGTTTCTTCTTCCGCACATACAGGAGGTGGGAGGAGTCAGCACTGTGTTTGCAGGAGGAGACTGGCTGGCACTCCCTCCTAGTTTCTTCCTGCCTATCTTCTGAGAGTGTTAATGGGATGAAGGCGGAGTTTGGACAGCTCATAGACCTTTGCCTAAATCAGACTATAGTGTTCCAGTTGTTGATAAGACAAAAGTCGCAGCCTTCCTAGCCAGTGCGTCCAATTTTACATTCCCCCAATACCCTCATTTGAAAGTCATGGGTGCTTGACTCTAGGTCACTGGTCTTATCTGTCAATATTCAAGCATGTACATTGGATCACACCTGCTTAATGTTTAACTCTGGTGGCAAAGAAATTGTGTACATAAAACTGTAACATGGAGAATGTTCTTTATCATATGAAGCCATCAGGCACTGACCTGGACTTCACCTCAGTCATGTGACAAGGCCAATGCTGCATCAACACATTTTGTACATTTTACCCTGAGTTTGCATGTCACTCATGGGGACACTGAGATCACGCAAGATGATAGATTTACTGAATATTTGTAATATTTCTCACATGCTGCAAGAGACGCACTGAGCAGTCATAACCTCATTATATCTTGTGTCATGTTCTAACAGATCTGCAGTATTTCAAGGAGACCAACAAAATCCTTCTCAGTTAGTGTTTGATTCTTACAGGTGGAATCTGAGCACAACCAGAGTCCTGGAACTAAGGACTCGATTCATCAAGACTTATCGAATCAATTACCGACAGTTCGGTAAAATACCAAAACTCAATAAGTTGATTTCAGAATTCATCAAAGTTATCTACAGCTGTTAGCGAGCATTCGGTAATCATTCGGTACATTCGGTAACGATGCGATAAAATGGAAGGAAGTGCAATTCATGAAAATGAAATGGGGTGTGGTTTAGCGTTACATTTAGGATTAGTTATCTCCTTCACTGCTCTGTCGTTATTCCTGTCAGATCATTGCTGACAGAGAAGATGGAGCCATTAGAAGTGGTTATGTATCAGCTGAGAGTGATTCAAAGGCGCAGAAGGGCCAGAATAAGGTCCAGAACCATATCAATCTGCAAGAGAATAGATTTATTTGCTGTAACAGGACATCTGCATTTCTCTTAAAGAGGATCTGTAACGTCAAAAGATCCCCTGGGGGGTACTCACCTCGGGTGGGGGAAGCCTCCGGATCCTAATGAGGCTTCCCACGCCGTCCTCCGTCCCTCAGGGGTCTCGCTGTAGCCCTCCGAGAAAGATGACGTCACTATTTACCTTCCTGGCTCCTGCGCAGGCGCTCTGACGGCTGTCGGCTCCGAAGTAGGCGGAAATACCTGATCGCCGTCGGATCTGCTCTACTGCGCAGGCGCAAGTTTCCGGCGCCTGCGCAGTAGAGCGGACCCGACTGAGATCGGGTATTTCCGTGTAGTTCCGAGCCGAGAGCAGCCACAGCGCCCCTGCTGGAGCCAGCAAAGGTAAGTATTGAACTGACAGTCGGGTCTGTCGCCGGCTGTTCGGAGGGCTGCAGCGAGACCCCCGTGGGACAGAGGACGGCGTGGGAAGCCTCATTAGGATCCGGAGGCTTCCCCCACCCGAGGTGAGTACCCCCCAGGGGATCTTTTTGATGTTACAGAGTCTCTTTAAATCATCTAGTAAGAGAACACAGGCAGTGCCAGGGATAACTAAAGGGATTGTCCCAAGTCACTTCCAGAATCCTGGTCCAGGTGTTACGCCCTATTCGGAATGTTGCTATGTAGTGTTCAAAGGGCGGCCTTTTACCCACAATTCCACAGGAATCTTATGGCCTTGTGTTAAATTACCGCTGTAAAATGGAAATAGCGACATGTTACCGAATGGTTACCGCACAGTTATCGATATTTTATCGAAGTCACACCGAATGCGGAAAAACCTTGATGAATACAACTAGAAATCGATAAATTTCGAATTCAGTAATTTAACGAACTGGAAAAAGTTATTGCAAACACAATGATGAATTGAGGCCTAATTCCCTATGGTTAATGATAGGTATGCTAGAAAACCATGCTGGTCTACTACTGGTACTCCCTCTGCCAGTCGCCACTCCTCCACCTCCCCATAGGTCAGACCATTATTGAGAGTGTGTACCGAGAGCCAAGAGAAACAGTGGAGGAAAGGTACATTTATCAGCAAGTATTGGAAGATTAGGGCATGATAAAGAGGGTTAGGACCACGGGAGAGGGTAGCGGAGGTATACACTTCAAGGACAACTGGAGAGGGATATGGAGGCTGCCATAATTATTTCCTCTTAAGGAATACCAGCTGCCTGGTAGTCCTGCTGATCTATTTGGCTGCAGTAATATCTGAATCAAACAAGAAACAAGCACTGACTCCCCCATTAGCAGTATTCAACCGATGGGTCGAATACTGCTCTGTGCAGCCATGGGAGGCCCCAGGAGGCCGAGTGCTACAGAAGATGGGCGGCTCCATGCACAACCACGCCTGCACAGGGTGGAGCCGCCCATCTTCTGAAGCACTAGCTCCCAAAGACTTCCTCCTGTGGCGGGGGATACAAAGGGGGGGGGGGGAGGGGGACATCGCTGGAATGAGAGGACCGGGAGATGTGGGGGAAGGCTCTATAGGACTCCTCCCCTCTCCATAGGTGACTATATTTTATTCTTCACTTCAGATTTGCTTTAAGCTGCATGTGCATAGGTGTCTCTCAGAGTGGGATTTACACGTCGTACTGGCTGCACTATTATGTGTTTTATTCTATTCCAAGGAAAATCATCTGGTAAAGAAAACATATACATACAGTATATAACAACTATATGGAACTTGAACCCCCCCCCCCCCCCCACACACACACACACACACACACACCTGACAGAGCAGTTGTGACCCCCCCCCACACACACACACACACACACACACACACTGTACACACACACCACACACTGTACACACACACACACACACACACACACACCTGACAGAGCAGTTGTGACCCCCCCCCCCCCCCACACACACACACACACACACACACACACTGTATACACACACACACACACACACACACATACACTGTACACACACACACCACACACACACACACACACTGTACACACACACCACACACTGTACACACACACACACACACACCACACACTGTACACACACACACACCACACACTGTACACACACACACTGTACACACACACACTGTACACACACTGTACACACACACACTGTACACACACACTGTACACACACACACACTGTACACACACACACACTGTACACACACACACACACACACACACACACACCACACTGTACACACACACAAACACCACACACACAGACACACACACCACACACTGTACACACACACACACCACACACTGTACACACACACACACACTGTACACACACACACACACACACACACACCTGGCAGAGCAGAAGTCACACACACACACCTGGCAGAGCAGTAGTGCCCCCCCCACACACACACACACACACCTGGCAGAGCAGAAGTCACACACACACACCTGGAAGAGCAGTAGTGCCCCCCCCCCCCCCCACACACACACACACACACACCTGGCAGAGCAGAAGACACACACACACCTGGAAGAGCAGTAGTGCCCCCCCCCCCCCCCCCCACACACACACACACACACACACCTGGCACGCAGGGCTGTGGAGTCGGAGTCGGAGTCGTGGAGTCGGAGTCGTGGAGTCGGGCAATTTTGGGTGCCTGGAGTCGGAGTCGGAGTCGGGAAAAAATGCACCGACTCCGACTCCTAATGAATTTGTAACTGTAATTAAAATAGAAAATATGATAAAATGTTCTATTTCTCAGATAATAGTCATTAAAAATAATGTATATATACAGTATATATACAGTAAAAGCTGTGCTTTGTCTACAAAAATGAAATGAACCAATCAAAATTAGTTACTTGTGCTGCTTCAATAAAGCAGTCCCCGTATTTTTAAGGTCAGATATACATATCTGATTGTGACTGTATATATGATGTGCACACAGGAATCTCTTATATATACTAAATAACATCTATGCTGTAAGAATAAAGCCTGATGTGTAGCCATGTCACTAATAGAGATGGTCAACGAGATGGAAATAATTCCGCATTGATGCTGATTTATGCAAATGTATGCACTCCCTTTGCTGATGAAATCAAATAATTTGATATGTTATTAAAATTTGGTTTGGTGACTACAAATTAAAGGGTAACTGAGACGGATGAAAAGTAAAGTTTTATACATACCTGGGGCTTCCTCCAGCCCCCTTCAGGCTAATCAGTCCCTCGCTGTCCTCCACCACCCGAATCTTCTGCTATGAGTCCTGGTAATTCAGCCAGTCAGCGCAGTCCAGCCGCATGCCGCTCCCACAGCCAGGAACATTCTGCACCTGCGCAATAGTGCTGCACAGGTGTAGCATGCTCCTGGCGGCGGAGTGTGTTCATGCGCACTACGCCTGACTGGCTCAAGTACCTGGACTCATAGCAGAAGATCCAGGTGGTGGAGGAGTACAACGAGGGACTGATTATCCTGAAGGCGGCTGGAGGAAGCCCCAGGTATATATAAAACTTTAATTTCATCTGTCTCAGGTTTACTTTGTTACACAGTAGTACTATACTCTACATATGCTCTCCCCACAGAGCTGCAGGGAATCCACTGAGAATGCTGTGCACATTGAACACAGAGGTGTTGTCTGTTTACAATCTCCTCATTCCCCTGCAGAGTACCTGCACATCACTCTTACATGTACCCACACTTACATTGCCTAGGGCCTGATAGATGTTCTTTGTTCCGGTTTGTACCTTTTACAAGTACTCTTACCAAGTACTAGTTTTAGTCTAAAGGGAATAAATATAGTAGTCTACATATCCTTCTCACTTCAGTTGTCTTGTAAAATTCCTAAGCGTTGGCAGTTAAGAGACGAATTTCATGTTACATACTTTTAATCAACAAAATTGTAATATGCAAATTAGAGGAGTCGGAGTCGTGGAGTCGGAGTCGGAGTCGGTGGAATCCTAAACTGAGGAGTCGGAGTCGGAGTCGGTGGATTTTTGGACCGACTCCACAGCCCTGCCTGGCAGAGCAGTAGTGACCCCCACACACACACCTGGCAGAGCAGTAGTGACACACACACACACCTGGCAGAGCAGTAGTGACCCACACACACACACACACACACCTGGCAGAGCAGTAGTGCCCCCCCCCACACACCTGGCAGAGCAGTTGTGACCCCTCCCCCCCCACACACACACCTGGCAGAGCAGTAGTGACCCACACACACACACACCTGGCAGAGCAGTAGTGCCCCCCCCCCACACACACACACACACCTGGCAGAGCAGAAGTCACACACACACACACACACCTGGAAGAGCAGTAGTGCCCCCCCCCCCCACACACACACACACACACACACCTGGCAGAGCAGTAGTGACACACACACACACCTGGCAGAGCAGTAGTGACCCCCACACACACACCTGGCAGAGCAGTAGTGACACACACACACACCTGGCAGAGCAGTAGTGACCCCCACACACACACCTGGCAGAGCAGTAGTGACACACACACACACCTGGCAGAGCAGTAGTGACACACACACACACACACACACCTGGCAGAGCAGTAGTGCCACACACACACACACACACACACACACACACACACACACACACACACACCTGGCAGAGCAGAAGTCACACACACACCTGGAAGAGCAGTAGTGCCCCCCCCCCCCACACACACACACACCTGGCAGAGCAGTAGTGACCCACACACACACACACCTGGCAGAGCAGTAGTGACACACACACACACACACCTGGCAGAGCAGTAGTGACACACACACACACACACACACCTGGCAGAGCAGTAGTGCCCCCCCCCGCCCACACACACACACACCTGGCAGAGCAGTTGTGACCCTTCCCCCAAACTGGCAGAGCAGTAGTGACCCACACACACACACACACCTGGCAGAGCAGTAGTGACACACACACACACCGGGCAGAGCAGTAGTGACACACACACACACACACACACACACACACCGGGCAGAGCAGTAGTGACACACACACACACCGGGCAGAGCAGTAGTGACACACACACACACACACACACACCGGGCAGAGCAGTAGTGACACACACACACACCGGGCAGAGCAGTAGTGACCCACACACACACACACACCTGGCAGAGCAGTAGTGACCCACACACACACCTGGCAGAGCAGTAGTGACCCACACACACACCTGGCAGAGCAGTAGTGACCCACACACACACCTGGCAGAGCAGTAGTTCCCCCCCCCCCCCACACACACACACACACACACCTGGCAGAGCAGTTGTGACCCCTCCCCCCACCTGGCAGAGCAGTTGTGACCCCTCCCCCCCACCTGGCAGAGCAGTAGTGATCCCCCCCACACACACCTGGCAGAGCAGTAGTGCCCCCCACACACACACACACACCTGGCAGAGCAGTAGTGACCCCTCCCCCCCCCCACCTGGCAGAGCAGTAGTGACACACACACCTGGCAGAGCAGTAGTGACCCCTCCCCCCCACCTGGAAGAGCTGCACAAAGTGGGAAATTAACAAGGGGTACATTATGACACAGACAATGATATACAGTCAGGTCCACAAACCCAGCGTCTGGTGATGTCTATGCATGGACAGTTCAGTTGCCCCCTCTCTCACCTGGCAGGGGTATTAGTGAATAAGCCCTCTTCCTGGCAGGGGTATCAGTGTACAGATGCGCCAGCAACCCCCCCCCCCCCCCAGGGGTATTAGCAATTACAGTAGAAAACTCTCTCACCTGGCAGAGGTATCAGTGTACAGATGCCCCCCTGCAGGGGTATTAGGGATCAGATGCCATCTCACCTGGCAGAGGTATCAGTGTACAGGTGCCCCCCTGCAGGGGTAATAGGGATCAGATGCCCTCTAACCTGGCAGGGGTATCAGTGTACAGGTGCCCCCCTGCAGGGGTATTAGGGATCAGATGCCCTCTCACCTGGCAGGGGTATTAGTGTACAGGTGCCCCCCTGCAGGGGTAATAGGGATCAGATGCACTCTCACCTGGCAGGGGTATCAGTGTACAGGTGCCCTCCTGCAGGGGTATTAGGGATCAGATGCCATCTCACCTGGCAGAGGTATCAGTGTACAGGTGCCCCCCTGCAGGGGTAATAGGGATCAGATGCCCTCTCACCTGGCAGGGGTATCAGTGTACAGGTGCCCCCCTGCAGGGGTATTAGTGAGTAGATGCCCTCTCACCTGGCAGGGGTATCAGTGTACAGGTGCCCCCTCCCCCGGCAGGGGTATTAGTGAGTAGATGCCCCCTCACCTGGCAGGGGTATTAGTGAGTAGATGCCCCCCTTACCTGGCAGGGGTATCAGTGTACAGATGCCCCCCTCCCCCGGCAGGGGTATTAGTGAGTAGATGCCCCCCTCACCTGGCAGGGGTATCAGTGTACAGATGGCCCCCTC
Source organism: Hyperolius riggenbachi (assembly GCF_040937935.1). NCBI lineage: Eukaryota > Metazoa > Chordata > Amphibia > Anura > Hyperoliidae > Hyperolius > Hyperolius riggenbachi. The sequence continues at coordinate 299,341,513 of NC_090654.1, read as the reverse complement.
CCCCGGCAGGGGTATTGGTGAGTAGATACCCCCTCACCTGGCAGGGGTATCAGTGTACAGATGCCCCCCTCCCCTGGCAGGGGTATCAGTGTACAGATGCCCCCCTCCCCCGGCAGGGGTATTAGTGAGTAGATGCCCCCTCACCTGGCAGGGGTATCAGTGTACAGGTGCCCCCTCCCCCTCCCGGGGTATTAGTGAGTAGATGCCCCCTCACCTGGCACAGGATGTCCTGCACATGGGCAGCGCACAGCTCGTAGCCCGCCGGCTCCACGTTGGCCAGCACCCGGTAGAAGGTGTCGGTGATCTCCCGGTCCCGGGCGGGGTCGCAGCAGCCGAAGTCCCGGTACTGGACACAGAAGCTGAGCGGCTGCGGGGGGCGGAAGGGCGGCTTGAAGTCCAGACACTGCGGGTGAGAGAGGAGGCAGCCCGGCCGGAGGAGGAGCACAGCCAGCGGGAGAAGCCAGCAGCACCCGGAGCCCATCCTGACTGCAGCCCCGAGACTCGCTCTGCCGAGACTTTATCCGGTTCACCCAGCAGCGCCCCGCCCCCAACCCCTGTAGCTGCACAATGTCCCTCCCCCGCCCCCAGCAGCTGCACATCGCCCCTCCCCCGCCCCCAACCCCTGCAGCTGCACAATGTCCCTCCCCCGCCCCCAGCAGCTGCACATCGCCCCTCCCCCGCCCCCAGCAGCTGCACATCGCCACTCCCACAACCCCTGCAGTTGCACATCGCCCTCCCCCGCCCCCAGCAGCTGCACATCGCCCCTCCCCCACCCCAGCAGCTGCACATCGCCCCTCCCCCAACCCCTGCAGCTGCACATCGCCCCTCCCCCGCCCCCAGCAGCTGCACATCGCCCCTCCCCCAACCCCTGCAGCTGCACATCGCCACTCCTCCGCCCCCAGCAGCTGCACATCGCCCCTCCCCCGCCCCTGCAGCTGCACATCGCCCCTCCCCCAACCCCTGCAGCTGCACATCGCCACTCCCCCAACCCCTGCAGCTGCACATCGCCACTCCTCCGCCCCCAGCAGCTGCACATCGCCCCTCCCCCGCCCCTGCAGCTGCACATCGCCCCTCCCCCGCCCCCAGCAGCTGCACATCGCCCCTCCCCTGTCCCCAGCAGCTGCACAATGCCCCTCCCCCAACCCCTGCAGCTGCACATCGCCCCTCCCCCGCCCCAGCAGCTGCACATCGCCCCTCCCCTGCAGCTGCACATTGTCCCTCCCCCACCTCCTGCAGCTGCACATTGTCCCTCCCCGCCCCCTGCATCTGCACTTTGTCCCTCTTATGCAACAGCTGCTCTGTGCCCCTACCGCCCCCTACAGGTGACTGCCCCCTAGCCCTGACTGGTCCCTACCGCCCCCTACAGGTGACTGCCCCCTAGCCCTGACTGGTCCCTACCGCCCCCTACAGGTGACTGCCCCCTACCCCTGACTTCGGCCCCTGCACCCCACCGCTCTCTACCACCCCCTACAGGTGACTGCCCCCACCCCTGACTGCGGCCCCTGCACCCCACTGCTCCCTACCCCTGAGTGCATGCTCTGCCCCCTACCGCCCCCTACAGATGACTGCCCCCTACCCCTGACTGCGGCCCCTGCACCCCACTGCCCCTCCCCCACCCCCTACAGGTGACTGCCCCCTGAGTGCAGGCCCTGCACCCTACTGCTCCCCTACCGCCTCCTGCAGCTGTACATTGTCCCTCTTATGCAACAGCACTGGCCCCTGCTCTCTGTCCCCCTACCGCCCCCTACTGCTGACTACAGGCCCTGCTTTGTCCCCTACCGCCCCCTACAGTTGACTGAGGGCACTGCACCCCACTGCCTCCTACCCCTGACATTGGGCCCTACTTTGTACGCTTACAGGAAGTGAACCATGAATGTGTGACTTTTTTTTTCAGAATTATCGCGGCTTTTCATGGAAGCCAGCGATCATTGCAACAGGGACTTAGATCAATGAATGGGAACTGCGTTGCCATTTATTAATCTGGTGAATGGGCAGCAGCGTAAACGAGCACGGGAGCGTGCGCACGAGCGAGAGGGAGCGTGGACAGCAGTGATGGTAGTGGGGATGCGTATATCCACTCCCCAGGGGTGGAAGTGAAGTCTGGCGGGGTGTAGATATACTATCATCGGGCGCTGAAGTGGTTAAAGTGTACCCGAGGCAATGTGTGACATGATGAGATAATCGTTTATGTACAGTGCAAAACATATTAATGACCAGCACTATGCCTTACATCACTAATGCTGCAGATAGTGTACTGGAGCCCCTGCACTTAGTTAACTTATACTGTGGAGCTAGCCTATACTGGGGGACACCTATCTAGCCTACAGTTGGGGCAACTATCTAGCCTATACTGGGGGACACCTATCTAGCCTATACTGGGGGGGGGGGGGGGGCACTTAACCAGCTGATCCTGGGGGGCACCTAACCAGCCGATCCTGAGGGACACCTGCACCTAACTAGCCTATCCCGGGGGACACCTGTACCTACCTAGCCTATCCTGGGGGACACGCAAAGATATAATATAAGCGCTACAGATAGGTATTCACACAATATGACATATAAATTACTTCCACACACTCCACTTTCTATAAGTGGATTAAATCAATATGCCAAACAAGAAACTAAAAGTTCACTTTAAAAGTCCCATATGAGCACCATTGGTTTAGCATTGGCTAGAAAAACTAAGAAAAGTCTGCTAGAAACACACTCCTCCTTTTGGTATGCGCTTCTTAATGGTGTCAGCTTCACCTTGCTTGAGGATTCCTTTGGTATAAAAGATAGCGCTCCACACAATTTTTAAATCTTGTATATGTGATTACACTCACCGAATCCTATTGACCACTGCAAGACTGGTCACAGAAACGCTCAAGTGTTATCCTCCTCGATCAGTGCATCTGCTCCGTCCCTCCTTCTTCCTTATAATCACCGTTTTCATATACACAAGCACCTCATAGGATGAGAAACCTCACATAGTACAGCTCCGTTTTGTAAAATAACGTTTAATTGCTTAAAAGTACTCACAAACATAGGGCCATATGACTGCGCTCAGAGTTTAAGAACGGGCTCTCCACCGTGCCTCCCGGTCAGGCTCGTTGGTTCCGCTCTGCTCCCGCCGCCAGTCCGCAGCTCGTAAGTATAAGACGGTCGCTTCCACGATGTGTGCTGTAGTGTCCTAACAGTCCGAGGTAGCTCCACCCGACACGTTTCGTCACTGTGTGTGACTCATCAGGGGCGTCCTCTGCATCACAGTAAGCAGGCGCATTGTAGCCAATCAGGCTACGCTAAGCCCTGGAGCCCCCCCCCTATATAAGGCAGGCTCCGGCGGCCATTAGCCTCACTCGTGTGCCTGCTAGAGACAGAATAGGGACAGCTGCTGCAGACTTGTTCTCCTAGGGACAGATTAGTCAGGCTCTTGCCTTCTTAGCTTGCTTAGCTGAATCTTATTGCTATAATAGCGCCCCAGAAAAGCTCTTTTCAGAGCTCATCCTGCTGTGATCAATTTTTTTTTTGAAACTGACACTTGTGTTGCTTAGACAGCATTGCTAATTCATAATGTGTGTCCCACTGCCAGCAGCAGCAGCACATTCAGTGACTACCTGTGTGTGTGAGACACTTGTGTTGTTTAGACAGCATTGCTAATTCATAATGTGTGTCCCACTGCCAGCAGCAGCAGCACATTCAGTGACTACCTGTGTGTGTGAGACACTTGTGTTGTTTAGACAGCATTGCTAATTCATACTGTGTGTCCCACTAGCACTGCCAGCAGCACATTCAGTGACTACTACCTGTGTGTGTGATACACTTGTGTTGTTTAGACAGCATTGCTAATTCATACTGTGTGTCCCACTGCCAGCAGCAGCAGCAGCACATTCAGTGACTACTACTAGTGTTGGGCGAACAGTGTTCGCCACTGTTCGGGTTCTGCAGAACATCACCCTGTTCGGGTGATGTTCGAGTTCGGCCGAACACCTGACGGTGCTCGGCCAAACCGTTCGGCCACATGGCCGAACTAAGAGCGCATGGCCGAACGTTCCCCGAACGTTCGGCTAGCGCTGTGATTGGCCGAACGGGTCACGTGGTTCGGACCCGAACGCGCTCTGATTGGCCGAACGGTCACGTGGTTCGGGTAAATAAATACCCGAACCACATCATATCTCCGCCATTTGTCTGTGGGTTTAGCTTTGGGTAGGCAGGCAGGGTAGTTCGCGCTCCAGCCACGCTAGCCAGGGTCCCCCCCAGTCATTGTGTGTCGCTGCTGGGAACAGTAGTACACCGCTCGCTCAGCCACACTATATATATAGCATTGTTTACTGCCACTGTGTACCTCGCCCAGCCACGCTATATATAGCATTGTGTTTTCTGACACTCTGTGTACACGGCTTAGCCTGGCTATATAGCATTGTGTGTACTGCCACTGTGCACCTCGCTCAGCCACGCTATATATAGCATTGTGTTTTCTGACACTCTGTGTACACGGCTTAGCCTGACTATATAGCATTGTGTGTACTGCCACTGTGCACCTCGCTCAGCCACGCTATATATAGCATTGTGTTTACTGCCACTCTGTGTACACCGCTCAGCCAGACTATATACCATTGTTTACTGACACTCTGTGTACACCGCTCAGCCAGACTATATACCATTGTTTACTGACACTCTGTGTACACCGCTCAGCCAGACTATATACCATTGTTTACTGACACTCTGTGTACACGGCTCAGCCTGACTATATAGCATTGTGTGTACTGCCACTGTGCACCTCGCTCAGCCACGCTATATATAGCATTGTGTTTACTGCCACTCTGTGTACACCGCTCAGCCAGACTATATACCATTGTTTACTGACACTCTGTGTACACCGCTCAGCCAGACTATATAGCATTGTTTACTGCCACTCTGTGTACATGGCTCAGCCAGACTATATAGCATTGTGTGTACTGCCACTCTGTGTACACCGCTCAGCCAGACTATATAGCATTGTTCACTGCCACTCTGTGTACACGGCTCAGCCAGACTATATAGCATTGCGTACTCTGCCAGTCAGTGTGTATATTGCTGGGATCAGTAATACTCCACTCACCGTCAACCACTATATGAGCTCACCATGAGTTCCTCAGAGACCTCCGCTGTGAGCAGCACTCCCAACAACAGCAACAGCCAACGCCCCACGCAAGCTATAACATCCACCCCAGCAGCCAGTGGTCAGCAGCAGCCCTCCCCGGAGGAGAACGTTGTGTCCATCGGTCCGGCGCCAGAGCGATTAATGAGGGCTGCCATTGAGGAGATGATGGGGCCTGATGTGGAGGAGGAGGTCGGGCTCAGGCCAGCATCCCAAGTTAATGTTGAGGACGCAGGGCCGGCCCGCTCATGAGGCGGGGTGAAACTTTTGCCTCAGGCGGCACACCGCCCGTCGGTGGGTGCGGGGAGCCGGCCGCCGAGCTGGAGGGGTAGCAGGCAGGACGGGGGTATTGGGCCTAGCGGCGGGGAGGGGGGGGGGGTCGAATCCCCCCTCCCTCTCCTGGGTCCCCCGATCTGCGCTCCCCTCCAGCCTTAAATAGATCAGAAGCAGTTGCTACTCGTAAGAGGCACGGGCGGGGAGGACCCGTCCTGCCCGCTACCCCTTCTGCTCGGCCCCCCCACGGGGTGGGGAGGGGGCGGTGGCAATAATTTTTTCAAAATTTGCCTCAGGCGGCAAAAAGTCTAGGGCCGGCCCTGGGGGTCTGTGACTGTGTCTGGGGATGTTGGGGTGGCAGAGGAGGTCGGGCTCAGGCCAGCATCCCAAGTTAATGTTGAGGACGATGAGGGGTCTGTGACTGTGTCTGGGGATGTTGGGGTGGCAGAGGTGGTGGGTGGGTCAGACTCAGGAGAAGAGTTGTATGATGAGGATGATGATCGGGACCATCTGTATGTGCCTCAGAGTCCGACCCCGGAAAACATGTTGTATCGTGTGTTTAGGTACTAAAATCTGCGTTCCCAGTAGTGTTGGGCGAACAGTGTTCGCCACTGTTCGGGTGCTGCAGAACATCACCCCGTTCGGGGTGACTATATAGCAGACTATATAGCATTGTGTTTACTGCCACTCTGTGTACACGGCTCAGCCACACTATATAGCATTGTGTTTACTGCCACTCTTTGTCTGCTGGGAACAGTAGTACACCGCTCACCCGCCACTGTATAGCATTGTGCTCTGTGTCGCTGCTGGCAATAGTGGTACACCGCTCACCCACCACTGTATAGCATTTCTGTACTGCCACTGTACTGCTGCCAGTCAGCGTGTACTGTAAGGATAAGTGAAATGAGGAAGAAATCCGGTGAAAGAGGGAGGGGCAAGGGAAGAGGTGTTTCCCCTGACGGTTGTGCTGGGGAGCTGTACTCCACGGCGGCGGCCCCCCACAATGACATATGAAGAGTTTGAGGAGATGGAAGAGGAGGGTATGGACAATGTGGACATAGACCCAGATTTTGTTTGTGAATGAGAACATCGCCGTCGTAGCAGCAGCACAGATGAGTCTGTTGAAGAACCCACTGCTGCACGAGTTCGCCTTGTGCCACAAGGTAGGCGGCGCGCAATTTCAGGCACCACAAGCGTGGAAGTTCAAGTGAGAGGCAAAAGAGGCGCAAACAGAAATCGCCAGCAAGGCAGGTGCTCCAAAGTCTGGCCTTTCTTTGAAGACTGCACTGAGGATGTTACCATGGCGATTTGCAAGGTGTGCAAGACCCGCCTGAGCAGGGGGAAAAGTATTAACAACCTCTCCACCACCAGCATGAGCCGCCACATGCTATCCAAACATCCCACTCTGTGGGCAAACGCGGCAGGACAGGGTACCACCAGCAACACTGCCTCCCTTGGGTTCACCAGACTCACCACCAGACCCGCCTCAGCAGCAGCAGTAGCCCAGCCATTGCGTGGTTCAAAACATTCCAAAAAATCAGATGACGCTGACACTGTCACTTTCCGGAGTAGTGCTCTTGAGGTCTCCCAGTGTTCATCAAACACAACAACCAACAGCCCTTCGTTGTGCAGCCCTACGGTTCAGTTGTCTGTCTCGGAGATGTTTGAGCGCAAGAGGAAATTGCCAGCAAATGACCCCCGGGCCGTGGCAGTAAGAGCCAGCATAGCCAAGCTTCTGGCCTGCGAAATGCTGCCAGATCGAGTGGTGGAGACAAACAGCTTCAAGGGCATGATGTCAGTGGCCATGCCACGTTACGTGGTTCCCAGCCGCTACCACTTTGCGCGCTCTGCAGTGCCTGAGTTGCATGAGCACGTGGTCAGCAAAATAACCCGAAGCTTGAAGAATGCCGTTGCCTGCAAGGTTCACCTCACCACTGACACCTGGACGAGTGCGTTCGGCCAGGGTCGATACATCTCCCTTACCGCGCACTGGGTGAACCTTGTGGAGCTTGGCAGCGAATCCTCACCTGCTACAGCGCGGGTGTTGCCCAGTGCCCACGCCGCAAACACCTGCACCGCCGTCCCTCCCACTGGATAACAGCAGCACCTACCTCTCTGACTCCTTCTCCTCCAACGCATCTCAAAGCTGTACCTCATCCGGAAACGCTAACCCAGCACCAGCAGCAGTAGGATCGTGGAAGCAGTGCAGCACAGCTGTTGGCATGCGTCAGCAAGCGTTGCTGAAGCTGATCTGCCTTGGGGATAAGCAGCACACAGGGGAGGAAATTTGGAGGGGAATAAAGGAACAGATGGATTTGTGGCTGGCACCGCTGGACCTGAAACCGGCCATGGTTGTGTGTGATAATGGGAGTAATCTCATTCGCGCTTTAAGGTTGGCTAAGCTGACACATGATGAAGAAGAGGAGGAGGAACAGCTGGAGTTGGAGCAGGAATTTCCTGCCACCACTGACGAGGGCCAGAGCGGTGCACGTTGGACTTCCACAATTCAGCGCGAATGGTCAGCAGAAGCAGACCAGGAAGAAGGTGACGACTATGATGCATCACAACAACTATCACAACGCTCACAAGAGGATGATGAGGATTCTGGTAGGACTCTGGCACACATGGCTCAATTCATGCTAAACTGCATTGAACGCGACCCACGCATTGTGCGCATTCGGGACAACACCAATTACAGGTCAAAATGGAAGAATACCAGCAGGCCCTTGTGGAGACTTTAGAGAGGAGATTGACATCCTCCCCCTCCTCTAGCCAGTTGTACGCCGACAGACTGACTTCCGCAAACCCAGGACGACCAGGAGGGCAGCAAACAACACAAGCCGCAGCTAGTGCCCAAAAGGGAATGGTATCGGCAGTGTCCTTGGAGTGGGAACATTTTCTGACACCCATGCAGCAGCAGCCCACAGAACAGCAAGCGTGCAGATCCACCTCCAACACCGATCGCCTGGAGAAGATGGTCAAGGACTACATGTCAGATGGCGTAGCTGTGTCTAACAATCCATCTGCACCCTTCAACTATTGGGTATCGAAGCTAGACACCTGGCACGAACTGGCAATGTACGCAATAGAGGTGCTGGCTTGCCCGGCAGCCAGCGTTATGTCGGAACGCTGTTTCAGTGCTGCCGGAGGCATCGTCACAGATCGGCGTATCCGCCTCTCCACAGAAAATGCAGACCGTCTGACTCAAATTAAAATGAATCAATCCTGGATTGGAAACGACTACGCAACACTCCAGGACCCCAACCAAGTAACATGACCAATGAACATCTGGGATGGTTTAGCGTTTCCGGTCCCTGTTTATTGAACCTCTCATCTGTATTACATTTATGACTGCATGGCGGCAAAAAGCATTGCTGCTATATCCGCACGCTTTTTGTCCTCATGCAAGGCCTGGGTTGTTGTGTCTCAAAAAGCATGGCCTTCTCCTCCTGCGCCTGCTCCTGTTCCATCACGTGTGCTGCTGCTGCTGGGTTAGCGTTTCCAGTCCCTGTTTATGGAACCTCTCATCTGTATTACATTTATGACTGCATGGCGGCAAAAAGCATTGCTATATCCGCACGCTTCTTCTCCTCATGCAAGGCCTGGGTTGTTGTGTCTCAAAGCGTAGCCTTCTCCTCCTGCGCCTCCTCCTGTTCCATCACGTGTGCTCTGTGCTGCTGCTGCTGCTGGGTTAGCGTTACCGGTCCCTGTTTATTGAACCTCTCATCTGTATTACATTTATGACTGCATGGCGGTAAAAAGCATGCTATCCGCACGCTTCTTGTCCTCATGCAAGGCCTGGGTTGTTGTGTCTCAAAGCGTGGCCTTCTCCTCCTGCGCCTCCTCCTGTTCCGTCACGTGTGCTCTGTGCTGCTGCTGCTGCTGGGTTAGCGTTACCGGTCCCTGTTTATGGAACCTCTTCTCTTTATTACATTTATGACTGCATGGCGGCAAAAAGCATTGCTGCTATATCCGCACGCTTCTTGTCCTCATGCAAGGCCTGGGTTGTTGTGTCTCAAAAAGCGTGGCCTTCTCCTCCTGCGCCTCCTCCTGTTCCGTCACGTGTGCTGCTGCTGCTGCTGGGTTAGCGTTACCGGTCCCTGTTTATTGAACCTCTTATCTTTATTACATTTATGACTGCATGGCGGTAAAAAGCATGCTATCCGCACGCTTCTTGTCCTCATGCAAGGCCTGGGTTGTTGTGTCTCAAAAAGCGTGGCCTTCTCCTCCTGCGCCTCCTCCTGTTCCATCACGTGTGCTGCTGCTGCTGCTGGGTTAGCGTTACCGGTCCCTGTTTATGGAACCTCTTCTCTTTATTACATTTATGACTGCCTGGCGGTAAAAACCATGTTACCTGTGCAAAGAAACATGACATTTTCAGCATTTAAAAGACAATTTTTCCTTTGAAACTTTACAATCAATTTTCTCAAAAACTATAAGCTCTTTTTGCTAAATTTTTTTTTCCTCTTGTACCCACTCCCAAGGTGCACATACCCTGTAAATTTGGGGTATGTAGCATGTAAGGAGGCTTTACAAAGCACAAAAGTTCGGGTCCCCATTGACTTCCATTATGTTCGGAGTTCGGGTCGAACACCCGAACATCGCGGCCATGTTCGGCCTGTTCGGCCCGAAACCGAACATCTAGATGTTCGCCCAACACTAACTACTACCTGTGTGTGTGATACACTTGTGTTGCTTAGACAGCATTGCTAATTCATAATGTGTGTGTGCCACTGCCAGCAGCCCACCAGCATTCAGCAGCACATTCAGTGACACCTGTGTGTGTGACAGGGAGCTGCACATTGTACTACCTACCCAGTACTACATTTACCTACTACTAGTACCTGTTGTGTTTAGTTAACCCACCTCATCACTGCATACACCTACGTTTGTGTTGAGTGAACCCACCTCGCTGCACATAACTACCTTTTGTGTTGAGTAAACTTGCGTTACTGCATATAACTACCTTTTAAGTTGAGTGAACTCACCTCACTGCATATCTACCTTTTCTGTAGAGTGAACTCACCTCACTGCATATATAACTACCTTTGGGTTGAGTGAACTCAGCTGACTGCATATAGCTACCTTTTGTGTTCAGTGAACTCACCTCACTGCATATAGCTACCTTTTGTGTTCAGTGAACTCACCTCACTGCATATAGCTACCTTTTGTGTTCAGTGAATACACCTGTAGTGCTATAGCTTTTATGCGCCATATTGTACTAATGGTGTAGTAAGCCATCTTGTATCCATCTTGTATATGAATCTTTTCATTCAGATCTGTATATTGGTTAATTTGAGTCGGGGGGACTTCTTTAATACTTGTTTATCAGGAAACTAACACAGATGGGTCTATGAGTCATATGTTACTTAAAAGGCACCATTATAGGGAGTGCTTGCATATACAGAAAGTACTAATCTGACCCAAGATTTAAGACTCTTTACTAATGAACTAATGACCTCTTAGTGTATGAAGTTTTGGGACATTAGGATATTTTTTAGGCTATAATGCATGACTATGACCTTATTAATGGGTCGTAAATTTAGTACTTGTATTCTAGAGTGAATATCTAATTGTGTAGATGGGCGGATGGACATATGAAAGGGGGCCATAAATCTATCAGAAGTATGCTGACCGAAATATGGCCTAATTGGTGGGATTCCAGCTATTATCACTTGTTCAGAAGTTGCTGATCGTCAAAAAGGGGGTTTTTCTATCATACTCCATAGGCTAACATGGGGTTCCATGTTGGTCTATGGGTTGAAGAGCTATAAAACCCAGCTGCTATTTCAAGACAATCGGAATTCTCTCAACTCATAGCTGGGCTGGCCACCTAGTTAAGTCTGACTGTGCTTCCTGTCTGAGGAACTTCTAGACTATCGTGAGGGAAGAGTTGCTCTCTAGGAAAGATAGAAGTTACTGCAACCTTGAGCGGGACACCTAGGAAACACAAGGTGATATGATGTGTTTATAATTCTCATACTTGTTATGTTATGTTATGCTGTTATTCTCTGTCTTCTTTCCAATAACTTGGTATTGTATATCATATTTTGTATCAATAAACTTGTTAACCATGTTACTTGTCTCTGATTTTGGAGGAATCTAAAAGAACCTGCAATTGCCATCTGTGTAAGTGGTGTCACTTTTTCTGTAGCAATACATCACCTCACGGCATATAGCTACCTTTTGTGTTCAGTGAACTCACCTCACTGCATATATAACTACCTTTGGGTTGAGTGAACTCACCTCACTGCACATAGCTACCTTCTGTGTTCAGTGAACTCACCTCACTGCATATATAACTACCTTTGGGTTGAGTGAACTCACCTCACTGCACATAGCTACCTTTTGTGTACAGTGAACTCACCTCACTCCATATATAACTACCTTTGGGTTGAGTGAACTCAGCTGACTGCATATAGCTACCTTTTGTGTTCAGTGAACTCACCTCACTCCATATATAACTACCTTTGGGTTGAGTGAACTCACCTCACTGCACATAGCTACCTTTTGTGTTCAGTGAACTCATCTCACTGCATATATAACTACCTTTGGGTTGAGTGAACTCAGCTGACTGCATATAGCTACCTTTTGTGTTCAGTGAATTCACCTCACTGCATATAGCTACCTTTTGTGTTCAGTGAACTTACCTCACTGCATATAGCTACCTTTTGTGTTCAGTGAATTCACCTCACTGCATATAGCTACCTTTTGTGTTCAGTGAACTCACCTCACTGCATATATAACTACCTTTGGGTTGAGTGAACTCACCTCACTGCATATATAACTACCTTTGGGTTGAGTGAACTCACCTCACTGCACATAGCTACCTTTTGTGTTCAGTGAACTCACCTCACTGCATATATAACTACCTTTGGGTTGAGTGAACTCACCTCACTGCATATATAGCTACCTTTGAGTTGAGTGAACTCACCTCACTGCATATCTACCTTTTCTGTTGAGTGAACTCACCTCACTGCATATACCTAGCTTCCCCCTGAGATGGACAAAATGGACAAACCAGGTAGAAGAAGAGGTAGAGGAAGACCCAGAGGAAGGCCACCTGGCACTGGCAGGTCTGTGCGAAGTGGTGTTGCTGTGATTTCGTGCGGACTTGGACCAAAGTACAGTGCTCAGAAGAAGGCACGTGCCATCACTTCCCAAAATTGTGAGGACGTGCTTGAGTATTTAACACAGGAGACCTCATCTCCCGCAGCCAGTGCTACCAGCGCTAGTACAAGCACCACATCTGCTGCATTTGACACTTCGCAGGAGTTATTTGGTGGTGGTCACTGATTCACAGCCACTACTGCAACAACAAGAAGAAGGCGCAGGTACACCACCTCATACGTCTGAGTTAGGTGGCGATAGTATGGACGTAATGTGTGAGGAGGGGCAGGATGAACCACCTGAAGTTGGTGCAGTTGTGGAGTTGTCTGAGGAAAGCGAAGCTGGGCAGGAGGATTATGATGACGATTATACGGATGCCACGTATGTTCCCAATAGAGGAGATGACCAGGGGGACAGTTCAGAGGGGGAGCCAGAGAGGAGTAGGAGGAGACGACTCCATGATAGAAGCAGAGGGAGCTCGTCCTCAGAAACAGCTGGGGGCAGTGTGCGGCGCCATGTATTGCCAGCTATGGTCAGCCAGCCAACATGCCCTTCAACGTCAACTGCTGATGCCACTGTAGCACCATCACCCCAGGGGGGCTCAGCGGTTTGGAAATTTTTTAACGTGTGTGTCTCAGATCGGAGCAAAGCCATCTGTTGTCTCTGCCAGCAAAAATTGAGCCGTGGAAAGGCCAACTCTCACGTACGGACAAGTGCCTTATGAAGGCACCTGGAGAGAAGGCACAAACAGCTATGGGAAGAACACCTGAGGAAAAGCAGCACCCCTCAAAAGACAAGCCACCCTCCTTCTCCTCTTCCTCCTTCAGGTGCATCGTCTTCATCCGCTTTCTCCCTTGAACCTTCACAGCCACCCTCCTTCACACCGCCTCTGCCCTGTGAGAAAATGCGGAAAAGCCGCCGCGTGTACTCAGAGTGGTTTGCATGCGTAGGCCTACATCTAGTAGTATGGCCGAACGCGGAGAAACCGCCGCATGCCTTGATAGCGGTGCGGCGGATTTCGCGTCCAGCGCGGCGGGTGCTTTACAACACATGTCTGGTGTGGCTGGGACTGATAGTCCACACAGGTTCAGAAGGACGCGCTGAGAGGCAGAACTTTTATGACAGCCAGAAGGGAGTCAGCTGACCAAGCCGGTCAGCTGACGGCTCAACCACTTCCCATTGGTCCAGCACTTAGGGGAGGCGCTGGAGAGCGCTTTGCTATATATACTGGGTGCTGGTCATTCTCTGGTTGTCTGCCGTTGCGATCACTACGTGGAAGCACTCAGACCTTATTGTCAGAATCTATGTTATCATTCTGTTATACTTCAGACTAGTTCCAGGGTGTTGATGATCAAGGACCTCACACCCAAAGATTAGGATTCTTTGTGATCATTCTGTTATACTTCAGACTAGTTCCAGGGTGTAGATGACTATGGAGCTCACACCCAAGACTAGGAATACTGTGTATCATCTGTGTTATACTTCAGACTAGTTCCAGGGTGTTGATGACTACGGAGCTCACACCCAAGACTAGGAATTAGCTTTACCATCCTGTTATACTTCAGACTAGTTCCAGGGTGTTGATGATCAAGGAGCTCACACCTAAAGACTAGACATTGTTGATTATTTGTTGTGACCTTCTGCTTTCCTGACCTCTCTTCTGATCTCTGATTTGGTACTTCGCTATATCTGTGTGAGAAAACGCGGAAAAGCCGCCGCAGGTGCTCAGAGCAAGGCGGCTGATTCCGCGTCCAAAGCGGCGGATTCCGCATCTGGCGCGGCGGTTTGCACGCATAGGCCTACATCTGTCAGCATGGCTGAACGCGGAGAAACCGCCGCATGCTCGGATAGCGGTGCGGCTGGTTCCGCGCCCTGCACAGCGGATACATTGCAACACATGTCTGGTGTGGCTGGGACTGATAGTCCACACAGATTCAGAAGGACGCGCGCGCGTGTGGAGAGGCAGAGCTTTTATGACAGCCAGAGGGGTGTCAGCTGACCAAGCTGGTCAGCTGACAATTCAACCATTGCTGATTGGTCCAGCACTTAGGGGAGGCGCTGGAGAGCGCTATAGTATATATACTGGGTGCTGGTCACTTCTCTGGTGTCTGCCGTTGCGATCACTACGTGGTAGCACTCAGACCTTTTTAGCAGTATCTGTGTTATTGTTATTCTGTTATACTTCAGACTAGTTCCAGGGTGTTGATGATCAAGGAACTCACACCCAAGACTAGGGAACTGTATTACCATTCTGTTATACTTCAGACTAGTTCCAGGGTGTTGATGATCAAGGAACTCACACCCAAGACTAGGGAACTGTATTACCATTCTGTTATACTTCAGACTAGTTCCAGGGTGTTGATGATCAAGGAACTCACACCCAAGACTAGGGAACTGTATTACCATCCTGTTATACTTCAGACTAGTTCCAGGGTGTTGATGATCAAGGACCTCACACCACAAGACTAGGGAACTGTATTGTCACTCTGTTGTGTATCGGACTGGTTCCGGGGTGTTGATGATTGCGGAGCTCACACCTCAGACTGGGCATTGTTGTTGTCTGTTATGACTTCCTGCTTTCCTGACCACTCTCTTGAACTCTGATTTGGTACTTCGCTATATCTGATACTCTGTTGCTGAACCCTGCTTGTCTTGGGATTCCGTATCTGTCTCCTGTCTCTGTATCTGATCTGTCTGTCTGTTGCCGACCTGGCCTGTCCGACCTCGAGAACTATCTCCACTGTTTTGGGATAGTTCACAGACCTGTCAGTGACACTTCTCCTTTGGTGTCACTCACACTCTGGTCCTTCCTACTCTCAGCCTGGCTCCACCCCTTGGGGAGGCTCAGGCCAGTGGAAGGAACCTGTTCTTTGGGCAGTATCTCCTACTGCCTTGCACCCTCTATACGGGTGCTCTCCTCAAAGTATTACTGTTGCACCAAACACTCATATTACTCAGGTGTCCAGAGGTTAGAGATATATCTGATTATCGGTGATACTGCAGATCATCTATAATCGGGTATATATCTGTATTGTCGGTGATACTGCAGATCACCGATAATCGAATCCTCTCTGTGTTACACCAATCGTTACAGAACGGCAGACCAAATGCAAATGGACGCACTCACCGGCCGTCTGGGCACACTTACCACTTCGGTGGATAACATCAACCAAGTGCTGGGTAGTCACCGGGCGTTAATTGACGCTTTGTCCGGTTCTATACAAACCTTCCAGACGGCTGTAGATGAGGTGCGATCTCCTCCTAGCCCTGACATACGTATGCCTGTACCTGAAAAGTTTTCTGGTCACAGATCTGACTTCCGAAATTTTAGGAGTAGAGTGTTATCATACTTTGAGTTGAGACCTAAATCTTCAGGAACTATGGCCCAAAGGGTCACATTTATTAAGACTTTGTTATCAGGTGATTCTCAGACGTGGGCGTACAGTCTGCCCTCCGGGGACTTGGCACTAACGTCTGTAGAAGAATTTTTTAAGCCATGGCTATAATTTACGATGATCCAGACATTGCCTCGACTTCTGAGCGGAAGCTCAAACTTTTACGTCAAGGCAAGAGTCCGGTTGAAGAGTATGCTGCTGAATTTAGGAGGTGGTCAGTATCAGCCAGGTGGGACACTTTTGCCCTCTTAGATTGTTTCTTATCAGGGTTTTCAGATGAGGTCTCCGATCTTATGTTAAGTCAGCCTGAACCTAAGTCCATCGATGAGGCCATTTCATCGGCCATTAGGATAGATCGTCGGCTGCGTTATTAGAGACAGACCCGGGGTAGAAACCATGTGAGAATGGTATTCCACGCTGTGCCTCCTGCGACTCCGCCTCCTCCCATTTCGCCTCCACCTTAGCCAATGCAGATCGGCCAATCAAAGTTGTCTCAGGTAGAGCGGAAACGCAGGTTATCAGAGCAGCTTTGTCTTTATTGTGCAGAGGGGGGTCACAGAGTACAGAATTGCCCTAAGAAGTTGGAAAACGCAACTGCCTAGGTGTAGTTGGGGGTAATACCCTAGGCGCGCAATTTTTACCCCTAGATGATAAACGGTTGCTTCTTCCTTGTATTATTTCATGGGTGAATAAATCTAAAGTCACTGAGGCCTTCGTTGACTCAGGCTCAGCGGCTAATTTTATGGATTACGAATTCGCAAAAAAATTGGGTATTCCGCTCTCCCCGGTAAAACCCCCTATTCAAGTTACGGCAGTGGATGATTCTCCTCTGCAGGGTAACAATCCTCTGTCGCAGACTCCAGAGGTGAGAGTCACTATAGGGGTGCTGCATAGGGAGAGTTTGCATTTTTTTGTGTTACACATGACAACCTCCACGATCATTCTTGGCATGACTTGGTTACAACTTCACTCTCCTCAGATTAATTGGGCCACTGGTCAGTTATCGAGCTGGTTGTCCCATTGCTTTTATCATTGTTTACCGAAGGTAACCTTGGGCCAAACCACGATTCACGTGGAGGGAGTGCCGGATCAGTATTCTGAATTTTCAGATGTGTTTTGTCCGAAATCAGCCGATCAACTTCCCCCACATCGCCCTTTCGATTGTCCCATTGATCTCCGGTCTGGTTGTATGCCCCCTAGAGGTCATCTCTACAATTTGTCTGGGCCGGAAAAATTGGCCATGCAGGAATACATCCGTGAAAACTTAGTTAAAGGTTTCATTCGCCCTTCCCGGTCACCTGCTGGAGCAGGTTTCTTTTTTGTAAAGAAAAAAGACGGAGGCCTTCGGCCATGCATTGATTGAAAATCACAGTAAAGAACCGCTATCCTTTGCCTTTGATAGACGATTTATTTACTCAGGTCACCAATGCTAAGATTTTCTCAAAATTGGATTTGCAGGGTGCATACAACCTGGTGCGAATCAGAAAGGGCGATGAGTGGAAGACGGCCTTTAACACACCCGATGGGCATTACGAGTGCCTGGTGATGCCCTTCGGGTTGTGTAACGCTCCGGCCGTCTTTCAGGAACTCATTAATGAGGTGTTAAGGGAGGTGTTGGGTAAATTTGTCCTGGTATATCTGGATGATATACGAATCTTCTCAGATAACCTCTCAGAGCACAGGGCTCATGTCAGCTTTGTACTGCACAAGCTAAGACAGAACATGCTCTATGCTAAATTGGAGAAATGCATTTTTGAGGCAACATCTGTCGCCTTTCTAGGGTACATAATTTCTACCTCGGGCCTGTCTATGGACCCTGCCAAAGTCTCTGCTGTCCTGGAGTGGCCTCAGCCAGTGGGACTGAAGGCTCTCCAGAGATTCTTGGGGTTCGCAAATTACTATAGAAGGTTCATAAAGGGGTACTCCACAGTCATTGCACCCCTCACCAGTCTCACAAAGAAAGGGGCAGATACCAACCATTGGTCCCCCGAAGCTTTGACTGCTTTCTCTACTCTGAAAGAATTGTTTTGTTCTGCACCCATTTTGAGACACGTCGACACATCCTATCCCTTCATCGTAGAGGTGGATGCCTCAGAGGTCGGGGTGGGGGCTGTGCTGTCTCAGCGTTCTGGGTTGCAGGGAAGATTACACCCGTGTGCATGGAGCTGTCGTTTTCGTCGGGCTACCACCCACAGACCAATGGTCAGACCGAGAGAGTCAATCAGTCACTGGAACAGTTTCTAAGGTGTTATGTTGCGGATGCGCAAAATGATTGGGTCAAGTTCCTGCCGTTTGCAGAATTTGCGCACAATAATTTAAAAAGCTCTTCCTCTGGATTCTCTCCTTTTCAGGTGGTAACTGGAAAGTTGCCTAAGTTTTCCCCACTGCCAGTAGCTTCCACTCCGTTCCCAGCTTTGGAGGCTTGGCAAGAGTCATTTAAGAACATTTGGGGAATCGTGAAAGGGAATCTAGAGAAGGCCTTTCAGAATCAGAAAGGTCAAGCTGACAAGAAACGTTCCATAGAGTGGAAGTTCCGGCCAGAGACTAGGTTTGGGTGTCCACTCGTCATTTGACTTTAAAACAGCCTTCGCCCAAGCTAGGACCCAGATTTGTGGGCCCTTTCCCAGTAACCAGGAAGATCAAAAATGTTACTTATGCCATTGATCTTCCTGCCAGCATGCGTGGTGTAAGGTTGTTCCATGTATCCCTGCTTAAGCCAGCAGTGCATGTGGGTTCCACTCCTCCCCCTCCTGTGTATTGTTGGGCGAACACCTAGATGTTCGGGTTCGCGAACGTTCGCCGAACATCGCCGCGATGTTCGGGTGTTCGCGCCGAACTCCGAACATAATGGAAGTCAATGGGGACCCGAACTTTCGTGCTTTTTAAAGCTTCCTTACATGCTACATACCCCAAATTTGCAGGGTATGTGCACATTGGGAGTGGGTACAAGAGGAAAAAAAAATTTGAAAAAGAGCTTATAGTTTTTGAGAAAATTGATTGTAAAGTTTCAAAGGAAAAACTGTCTTTTAAATGTGGAAAATGTCATGTTTCTTTGCACAGGTAACATGCTTTTTGTCGCCATGCAGTCATACATGTAATACAGGGAAGAGGTTCCAGGAAAAGGGACCGGTAACGCTAACCCAGCACCAGCAGCAGCACACGTGATGGAACAGGAGGAGGCGCAGGAGGAGAAGGCCACGCTTTTTGAGACACAACAACCCAGGCCTTGCATGAGGACAAGAAACGTGCGGATAGCATGCTTTGTACCGCCATGCAGTCATAAATGTAATAAAGATAAGAGGTTCCATAAACAGGGACCGGAAACGCTAACCCAGCAGCAGCACACGTGATGTAACAGGAGGAGGCGCAGGAGGAGAAGGCAACGCTTTGAGACACAACAACCCAGGCCTTGCAGGAGGACAAGAAGCGTGCGGATAGCATGCTTTTTACCGCCATGCAGTCATAAATGTAATAAAGATGAGAGTGTGAGAACGCGGAAGAGCCGCCGCCATGATCCGGCGGCAGGCGGCTCCTTCCGCGTACAGACGCTTGCCACACACGGAGAGGCTGCCGCCTCTCCTCTGCATGAGGCGGCTCTCTCCGGGCAAGCGTCGGCAGGGCACGCAGAAACCGCCGCGTGGGACGCGGCGGTTGCTGCCCATAACCCCGCTGCGGAGACTCCGCAGAGCGGGGCAGCTGGAGCTGGGACATGTAGTCCCTCAGGAGTAAGAGTGACGCGCGCGCGCGCACTCAGACATAATTTATGAATTCCTGAGGAGAGTCAGCTGACCAGGTTGGTCAGCTGACGCCAGCACCTCTCCCTATTGGTTCAGCACTTAGGGAGGTGCTGAAAGGCATTTAGGTATATATATTGCCGGCTGTTCATTTGTTCCTTGTCTGGCGTTGCGTTCACATACGTGGGAGCACCCAGATCCGTTAGTCAGATCCGTTAGTGTGCCGGGACCAGCTGGAGCTGTAATCCTACACTAAGCTAGATTTTGCTGATAGCTTAAAGTACTAGTTTGATTGTGATTATATGTTATGACCTTTGCCTGCCTCGACTATCCTTCTGAACTCTGACCTTGTACCTCGTTATTCTGATACCTGTTGCCGAACCCTGCCTGTACCTAGACTCCGCCTCTGCCTCCTGATTTTGTACTCCGATATTTCTGATACCTGTTGCCGAACCCTGCCTGTACCTAGACTCCGCCTCTGCCTCCTGATTTTGTACTCCGATATTTCTGATACCTGTTGCCAAACCCTGCCTGCACCTAGACTCCGCCTCTGCCTACTGTATCTGTACCTTATCTGTCAGTGTGTTACGACTTGGCTTGCCCGACCTCGAGAACCGACCTCACGATTGGAGGCGGTTCCTTGTCCCGTTAGTGACACTTACGCCTGAGTGTCACTTTCGGACTTTCCTTCCCACTGTAAGTCTGACTCCTCCCGTCTCGGAGAGCTCAGACCTGTGGAAGGAATCTGTGCAGTTCTCCTTGCTGCACTGAGGCTTGTCCTCCATATTACTGTTGCACCAATCACTACACTCTACTCAGGTGGCCAGAGGTTAGCTAGTATATTGGATTATCGGTGATACTGCAGATCACATATAATCTGATATACGTCTGTATTTCCCGTGATACTGCAGTTCACCGGTAATCAGACCTCTCTGTGCTTCACCGAGCGTTACAGAACGCCAGACCAAAAATACTGATGGAACGCACTGATCCTCTGACTGTGCTTGCCACTTCGGTGGATAGCATTCATCAAGCACTAGGCCAGCACAAAGCCTTAATTGATGCCTTATCAGGCTCTGTGAGAACCCTCCAGACATCAGTTGATTCAGTGCGATCCCCTCCTAGTGATGACATCCGTATGCCTGTCCCTGATAAATTTTCCGGCCACAAGTCTGACTTCCGGAATTTCAGGAGTAGAGTGTTGTCATATTTTGAGTTAAGGCCCCGATCCTCGGGGACTGAGACCCAACGGGTCATTTTCGTTAAAACTTTGTTGACTGGGGACTCCCAGTCGTGGGCATACAACCTGCCCGCTACCGATACTGCCTTGACCTCAGTGGAGGAATTCTTTAAGGCCATGGCCATAATCTATGACGACCCTGATCTTGCTGCGTCCTCAGAGCGGAAGCTCAAACTCTTACGGCAAGGCAGAGGGTCAGTCGAGGATTATGCGGCAGAGTTCCGTAGGTGGTCGGTCACCTCGAGATTTGATAATTTTGCCCTCATGGACTACTTCCTGTCTGGGTTGTCGGAAGAGGTCTCCGACCTAATGTTGACTGTGCCCGAGCCCAAAACAGTTGACGAAGCCATATCGTCAGCCATTCGAGTAGATCGCAGGCTACGCCATCAGAGGCAGGCTAGGAGTAGTCACCGGGTCAGGGTGACTTCGTACACAGTACCGGCTGTTGCATCCCCAGTAACAACAACTCCGTCTGTCTCGACCTCTCCGGCCTTGCCTCCACCAGAGCCAATGCAAATTGGTCGATCTAAGCTGACCCAGGTGGAGCGGAGGAGGAGAATGACGGAACAACTGTGCCTATACTGTGCAGAGGCAGGGCATAGGGTGCGAAACTGTCCTAACAGGTCGGGAAACGGGTCTGCCTAGGAGTAGTGGGGGGTGACACCCTAGGCACACAATTTTCACCCCTTAAGGAGAAAAAACTGCTTCTCCCCTGTACGATTACATGGGAGAATAAGTCAGTAGCCACTGAAGCATTTATTGATTCCGGCTCAGCGGCTAATTTTATGAATCTTGCATTTGCTCAGGAGTTGGGTATTCCCCTCATTCCAGTGAATCCCCCCATTCAGGTCACGGCAGTGGACGATTCCCCGCTGCAACGGGAACGCCCACTGTCACAGACTCCGGAGGTGAAAGTCACCATAGGGGTACTGCATGGGGAACTATTACGTTTTTTTGTGTTACACATGTCCACCTCCACTATTATCCTAGGCATGCCGTGGTTGCAAACCCATTCGCCGCAAATAGACTGGGCCACGGGGCAGTTAACCTCCTGGTCACCGCATTGTTTCCAACAGTGTTTGGGAAAATTGACATTGGGACAAACCCAAGTTCAGGTGGGAGGTGTGCCAGATCAGTACTCTGAATATGCCGACGTATTTTGTCCCAAGGCAGCTGACAAACTGCCCCCACATCGGCCATTCGACTGTCCCATCGACCTCCGTTCAGGTTGTGTTCCTCCCCGGGGCCATCTGTATAATTTGTCGGGACCCGAGAAAGTGGCCATGGGAGAATATATCCGTGAGAACCTAGCCAAGGGCTTCATTCGGCCATCTCGGTCACCCGCCGGGGCAGGGTTCTTCTTTGTTAAGAAAAAAGATGGGGGGTTACGGCCATGTATCGACTACCGGGGGCTTAATAAGATCACAGTAAAGAATCGCTACCCGTTGCCCTTAATAGATGACCTTTTTACACAGGTCACGGAGGCTAGGATATTCTCGAAACTGGATTTAAGGGGGGCATACAATCTTGTACGGATCAGAAAGGGTGACGAATGGAAAACGGCCTTCAATACTCCGGACGGGCATTACGAGTACCTGGTGATGCCCTTTGGGTTATGTAATGCCCCGGCCGTTTTTCAGGAACTTATTAATGAGGTCTTTAGAGAAGTGTTGGGGAAGTTCGTTCTGGTTTACCTCGACGACATTCTTATATTTTCTAACAATCTTTCTGATCACAGAACTCATGTCAGATGGGTATTGAACAAGCTGAGGCAGAAGGTTTATTAAGGGGTACTCTACAGTAGTTGCACCCCTCACCAGTCTTACTAAGAAGGGGGCAGACACCACTCACTGGTCTCCCGAGGCCGTACAGGCATTCACCGTTCTAAAAAGATTGTTCTGTTCGGCACCCATATTGAGGCATGTGAACACTTCTTTTCCATTTATAGTTGAGGTAGACGCCTCAGAAGTTGGAGTGGGGGCTGTGCTGTCTCAACGTTCAGGTCTTCAGGGGAGATTACACCCGTGTGCCTATTTCTCCCGAAGGTTCTCTCCGGCAGAGAAAAACTATGATATAGGTAATAGGGAGCTCCTTGCCATCAAATTAGCCTTCGAGGAGTGGCGTCATTGGCTGGAAGGAGCGGAGCACACGATCATGGTTTATACCGACCACAAGAATCTCGAGTACATCGAGGGGGCTAAAAGATTAAGCCCCCGACAGGCTCGATGGTCGTTATTTTTTTCGAGGTTCACATTCTTGATTACATACACTCCTGGTAGTAAAAATACCAAGGCAGATGCACTCTCTAGGTGTTTTGAACCAGAAACAGCACAGCCCTCTGTTCCTGAGACCATTGTTCCACGGAAGTTGGTGCTAGCCACTACCGAGACGTGGGAGAACTGGAAGGAAACTTTGGGTCCTTTCCAGCAGGATGTCCCAGAAGGAAAACCTGAGGGGGTTTTGTTTATCCCGCTGCCCTTTCGGCTCCAGATCTTGGAGTTGGTTCACTCACACAAGAATGCGGGACATCCTGGGGCGTCTAGGACACAAGATCTCGTGGCAAGGTGTGCGTGGTGGCCCTCTCTGGCAGCCGACTGCAAGGAGTTTGTCAGGGAATGTGCGGTGTGCGCAAAAAGCAAGCCCTCCCGGCTGGCGTCTGTTGGTACTTTACAGCCTTTGCCCACCCCGAGTGAGCCATGGACCCACTTGTCCATGGATTTTGTGGGGGAGCTTCCGAGGTCGGAGGGCATGTCGGTCATCTGGGTGGTAGTCGACCGCTTTAGTAAAATGGCCCATTTCGTGCCCTTGAAAGGACTCCCCTCGGCCCAGGAATTGGCCGACCTGTTCATCACTCATATTTTCCGGTTGCATGGCATTCCGGAGGACATAGTTTCCGATCGGGGAGTCCAGTTTGTCTCAAAATTCTGGAGGGCATTCTGTCGCCAAATGGGCATGGGACTGTCATTTTCGTCGGGTTACCACCCACAGACTAATGGCCAAACTGAGAGGGTCAACCAGTCTTTAGAGCAATTCTTACGATGTTACGTGGCTGAAGCGCAGAATGATTGGGTTAAATTCTTACCTTACGCAGAATTTGCGCACAATAACTTAAAGAGTTCTTCCTCGGGGTTCTGTCCGTTCCAGATAGTGACCGGGAAGTTACCTAAGTTTTCCCCGCTGCCGGTTGCGTCCAGTCCGTTCCCAGCCTTGGAGGCCTGGCAGAGGACATTTAGGGTCATGTGGAGGACCATAAAAGACAACCTTGTGAGAGCATTTCAGAGTCAGAAAAGTCAGGCTGACAAGAGACGCTCGTTAGAGTGGAAATTCCAACCAGGAGATTTGGTTTGGGTGTCAACCCGTCACCTGACCCTGAAACAACCTTCTGACAAACTTGGTCCCAGGTTCGTGGGCCCATTCCCAGTTAATAGGAAGATCAACAATGTCACATATACCATTAATCTTCCTACCAGCATGCGTGGAGTGAGGTCCTTTCACGTATCACTTCTCAAACCCGCAGTCCAGGTGGGCCCCACTCCTCCTCCTCCTGTCTTAGTCGATGCCCAACCCGAGTATGAGGTGGAGAAGATCATTGACTCACGTACTGTACAAAACTCGGTGCAGTATCTCGTACATTGGAAGGGGTATGGCATTGAGGAAAGGCAATGGGTACCTGGGAACCGTATGCATGCGGATGACTTGGTTAGGGAATTTCATGCTTTACATCCAGGGAAACCTGGAAGGAGCTGTCCGGAGTCCACTCCTCGGGGGGGGGGGGGGGGGTACTGTGAGAACGCGGAAGAGCCGCCGCCATGATCCGGCGGCAGGCGGCTCCTTCCGCGTACAGACGCTTGCCACACACGGAGAGGCTGCCGCCTCTCCTCTGCATGAGGCGGCTCTCTCCGGGCAAGCGTCGGCAGGGCACGCAGAAACCGCCGCGTGGGACGCGGCGGTTGCTGCCCATAACCCCGCTGCGGAGACTCCGCAGAGCGGGGCAGCTGGAGCTGGGACATGTAGTCCCTCAGGAGTAAGAGTGACGCGCGCGCGCGCACTCAGACATAATTTATGAATTCCTGAGGAGAGTCAGCTGACCAGGTTGGTCAGCTGACGCCAGCACCTCTCCCTATTGGTTCAGCACTTAGGGAGGTGCTGAAAGGCATTTAGGTATATATATTGCCGGCTGTTCATTTGTTCCTTGTCTGGCGTTGCGTTCACATACGTGGGAGCACCCAGATCCGTTAGTCAGATCCGTTAGTGTGCCGGGACCAGCTGGAGCTGTAATCCTACACTAAGCTAGATTTTGTTGATAGCTTAAAGTACTAGTTTGATTGTGATTATATGTTATGACCTTTGCCTGCCTCGACTATCCTTCTGAACTCTGACCTTGTACCTCGTTATTCTGATACCTGTTGCCGAACCCTGCCTGTACCTAGACTCCGCCTCTGCCTCCTGATTTTGTACTCCGATATTTCTGATACCTGTTGCCGAACCCTGCCTGTACCTAGACTCCGCCTCTGCCTCCTGATTTTGTACTCCGATATTTCTGATACCTGTTGCCAAACCCTGCCTGCACCTAGACTCCGCCTCTGCCTACTGTATCTGTACCTTATCTGTCAGTGTGTTACGACTTGGCTTGCCCGACCTCGAGAACCGACCTCACGATTGGAGGCGGTTCCTTGTCCCGTTAGTGACACTTACGCCTGAGTGTCACTTTCGGACTTTCCTTCCCACTGTAAGTCTGACTCCTCCCGTCTCGGAGAGCTCAGACCTGTGGAAGGAATCTGTGCAGTTCTCCTTGCTGCACTGAGGCTTGTCCTCCATATTACTGTTGCACCAATCACTACACTCTACTCAGGTGGCCAGAGGTTAGCTAGTATATTGGATTATCGGTGATACTGCAGATCACATATAATCTGATATACGTCTGTATTTCCCGTGATACTGCAGTTCACCGGTAATCAGACCTCTCTGTGCTTCACCGAGCGTTACAGAGAGGTTCCATAAACAGGGACCGGCAACGCTAACCCAGCAGCAGCACACGTGATGGAACAGGAGGAGGCGCAGGAGGAGAAGGCCACGCTTTTTGAGACACAACAACCCAGGCCTTGCATGAGGACAAGAAGCGTGCGGATAGCATGCTTTGTACCGCCATGCAGTCATAAATGTAATAAAGATAAGAGGTTCCATAAACAGGGACCGGCAACGCTAACCCAGCAGCAGCACACGTGATGTAACAGGAGGAGGCGCAGGAGGAGAAGGCCACGCTTTGAGACACAACAACCCAGGCCTTGCAGGAGGACAAGAAGTGTGCGGATAGCATGCTTTTTTCCGCCATGCAGTCATAAATGTAAAAAAGATGAGAGGTTCCATAAACAGGGACCGGCAACGCTAACCCAGCAGCAGCACACGTGATGGAACAGGAGGAGGCGCAGGAGGAGAAGGCCACACTTTTTGAGACACAACAACCCAGGCCTTGCATGAGGACAAGAAGCGTGCGGATAGCATGCTTTGTACCGCCATGCAGTCATAAATGTAATAAAGATAAGAGGTTCCATAAACAGGGACCGGAAACGCTAACCCAGCAGCATCACACGTGATGTAACAGGAGGAGGTGCAGGAGGAGAAGGCCACGCTTTGAGACACAACAACCCAGGCCTTGCATGAGGACAAAAAGCGTGCGGATATAGCAATGCTTTTTGCCGCCATGCAGTCATAAATGTAATAAAGATGAGAGGTTCAATAAACAGGGACCGGCAACGCTAACCCATCACAGATGGTCATTGTTCATGTTACTTGGTTGGAGTCCGAGAGTGTTGCATAGTCGTTTCCAATCCAGGATTGATTCATTTTAATTTGAGTCAGACGGTCTGCATTTTCTGTGGAGAGGCGGATACGCCGATCTGTGACGATGCCTCCGGCAGCACTGAAACAGCGTTCCGACATAACGCTGGCTGCCGGGCAAGCCAGCACCTCTATTGCGTACATTGCCAGTTCGAGCCAGGTGTCTAGCTTCGATACCCAATAGTTGAAGGGTGCAGATGGATTGTTCGACACAGCTACGCCATCTGACATGTAGTCCTTGACCATCTTCTCCAGGTGATCGGTGTTGGAGGTGGATCTGCACGCTTGCTGTTCTGTGGGCTGCTGCTGCATGGGTGTCAGAAAATTTTCCCACTCCAAGGACACTGCCGATACCATTCCCTTTTGGGCACTAGCTGCGGGTTGTGTTGTTTGCTGCCCTCCTGGTCGTCCTGGGTTTGCGGAAGTCAGTCTGTCGGCGTACAACTGGCTAGAGGAGGGGGAGGATGTCAATCTCCTCTCTAAAGTCTCCACAAGGGCCTGCTGGTATTCTTCCATTTTGACCTGTCTGACTCTTTCTTCAAGCAGTTTTGGAACATTGTGTTTGTACCGTGGATCCAGAAGTGTATAAACCCAGTAATTGGTGTTGTCCAGAATGCGCACAATGCGTGGGTCACGTTCAATGCAGTCTAGCATGAATTGAGCCATGTGTGCCAGAGTCCTGCCAGAATCCTCATCATTCTCTTGTGAGCGTTGTGATAGTTGTTGTGATGCATCATAGTCGTCACCTTCTTCCTGGTCTGCTTCTGCTGACTATTCGCGCTGAATTGTGGAAGTCCAACGTGCACCGCTCTGGCCCTCGTCAGTGGTGGCATGAAATTCCTGCTCCAACTCCAGCTGTTGCTCCTCCTCTTCTTCATCATAGCTGCTGGGGCCAGCGTTTCCTGAGGCGGATGGCCTGATGTTGGTACCATCACGCTGATCGTTTTCTCCTTCAGATTCCCCCAGTTGCATCATGACAGCTGTTTCCTTGATTTTCAACATTGACCTCTTCAGTAAACACAGCAGTGTTATGGTAATGCTGACTGAAGAGTTGTCACTGCTCACAAGCAACGTGGACTGCTCAAAATTTTGGAGGACTTGGCAGAGGTCCAACATGTTGGCCCAATCGGATCCACAGAAGCTTGGCAGCTGTCCGGATGCGCCTCGGTACTGCGCCATCATGTACTGGACCACTGCACTCTTCTGCTCGCAAAAGCGGGCTAGCATGTGCAGCGTAGAATTCCAGCGCGTAGGGACATCACACAGCAAGCGATGGTGGGGGAGATTGAAGCGCTCCTGCATCTTGGCGAGTGCCCCCGAAGCAGTACTGGAATTTCTACAATGTTTGGCCACTCGTCGCACCTTCAACAGAAGATCGGCCACGCCTGGGTATGTCCTCAGGAACCGCTGAACTACTAGGTTCATCACGTGCGCCAGGCAAGGGATGTGTGTCAGCTTAGCCAACCTTAAAGCGCGAATGAGATTACTCCCATTATCACACACAACCATGCCCGGTTTCAGGTCCAGCGGTGCCAGCCACAAATCCTTTATTCCCCTCCAAATTTCCTCCCCTGTGTGCTGCTTATCCCCAAGGCAGATCAGCTTCAGCAACGCTTGCTGACGCATGCCAACAGCTGTGCTGCACTGCTTCCACGATCCTACTGCTGCTGGGTTAGCGTTTCCGGATGAGGTACAGCTTTGAGATGCGTTGGAGGAGAAGGAGTCAGAGAGGTAGGTGCTGCTGTTGTTATCCAGTGGGAGGGACGGCGGTGCAGCTGTTTGCGGCGTGGGCAACACCTGCGCCGTAGCAGGTGAGGAATCGCTGCCAGGCTCCACAAGGTTCACCCAGTGCGCAGTAAGGGAGATGTATCGACCCTGGCCGAACGCACTCGTCCAGGTGTCAGTGGTGAGGTGAACCTTGCAGGCAACGGCATTCTTCAAGCTTCGGGTTATTTTGCTGACCACGTGCTCATGCAACTCAGGCACTGCAGAGCGCGCAAAGTGGTAGCGACTGGGAACCACGTAACGTGGGATGGCCACTGACATCATGCCCTTGAAGCTGTTTGTCTCCACCACTCGATATGGCAGCATTTCGCAGGCCAGAAGCTTGGCTATGCTGGCTGTTACTGCCACGGCCCGGGGGTCATTTGCTGGCAATTTCCTCTTGCGATCAAACATCTCCGAGACAGTCAACTGAATCATAGGGCTGCACACTGAAGGGCTGTTGGTTGTTGTGTTTGATGAACACTGGGAGACCTCAAGAGCACTACTCCGGAAAGTGACAGTGTCAGCGTCTGATGTTTGTGAATGTTGTGAACCACGCAATGGCTGGGCTACTGCTGCTGCTGATGCGGGTCTGGTGGTGAGTCTGGTGACCCCAAGGGAGGCAGTGTTGCTGGTACCCTGTCCTGCCGCATTTGCCCACAGAGTGGGATGTTTGGATAGCATGTGGCGGCTCATGCTGGTGGTGGAGAGGTTGTTAATACTTTTCCCCCTGCTCAGGCGGGTCTTGCACACCTTGCAAATCGCCATAGTACCATCCTCAGTGCAGTCTTCAAAGAAAGCCCAGACTTTGGAGCACCTGCCTTGCTGGCGATTTCTGTTTGCGCCTCTTTTGCCTCTCACTTCGAACTTCCACGCTTGTGGTGCCTGAAATTGCGCGCCGCCTACCTTGTGGCACAAGGCAAACTCGTGCAGCAGTGGGTTCTTCAACAGACTCATCTGTGCTGCTGCTACGACGGCGATGTTCTCGTTCACAAACAAAATCTGGGTCTCTGTCCACATTGTCCATACCCTCCTCTTCCATCTCCTCAAACTCGTCATATGTCATTGTGGGGGGCCGCCGCCGTGGAGTAGAGCTCCCCAGAACAACCTCTGCGCAGCTCACTCCAACGTCGTCTTCCAGATCTTGTCGGCCGACCTCCTGCAATTGCAACCCCTCCTGCCCAACTTGCTCTGGGATTTGGGTTTCCGAGTCCTCCTCGGACTCGCCTTGTATTTCAGTGCGCGATGCATTTCCCACAGTTAATGGTTGTGAATCCGGGCACAACATTTCTGGCTGTTCCTCCATTGACCTTTGAAAGGTGGAAGTTTGTTGGGCTGGGAATAGCTCCTGCGAATACCCCATTGTGTCCTGAGGTAATTCATCGGACTGGTTATCTGGCAGTTTTGTGCGTGGTGTCGCTGCCGGTTGTGTCAGCTTTGTGCCCACTGGCTCCTTGTAACTGGCTGAGGACTCGGACCTCGTGCGTGATGTGCTGGTGCTGCTTAACCCACTGCTGGACGCTTGAGAGGTCATCCAAGTAATTATCTGGTCCTGTTCTTTTGGATTTGTGAGGGTTGTTGTCCTGGACAACATGGGCGGTATTGAGTGGGTTTTCTTGGGTGCTCCCCTGTGGCCTGTACGTGAACCGTCAGGGGAAACACCTCTTCCCTTGCCCCTCCCTCTTTCACCGGATTTCTTCCTCATTTCACTTATCCTTAAAGTACACGCTGACTGGCAGCAGTACAGTGGCAGTACAGAAATGCTATACAGTGGTGCGTGAGCGGTGTACCACTATTCCCAGCAGCGACACAGAGCACAATGCTATACAGTGGCGGGTGAGCGGTGTACTACTGTTCCCAGCAGACACAGAGTGGCAGTAAACAGAATGCTATATAGTGTGGCTGAGCAAGGTACACAGAGTGGCAGTAAACACAATGCTATATAGTCTGGCTGAGCGAGCGGTGTACTACTATTCCCAGCAGACACAGAGTGGCAGTAAACACAATGCTATATAGTGTGGCTGAGCGAGGTACACAGAGTGGCAGTAAACACAATGCTATATAGTGTGGCTGAGCGAGCGGTTTACTACTATTCCCAGCAGACACAGAGTGGCAGTAAACAGAATGCTATATAGTGTGGCTGAGCGAGGTACACAGAGTGGCAGTAAACAGAATGCTATATAGTGTGGCTGAGCGAGCGGTGTACTACTATTCCCAGCAGACACAGAACAGTAAACAGAATGCTATATAGTGTGGCTGAGCGGTGTACCACTATTCCCAGCAGCGACACAGAGCACAATGCTATACAGTGGCGGGTGAGCGGTGTACCACTATTCCCAGCAGCGACACAGAGCACAATGCTATACAGTGACGGGTGAGCGGTGTACTACTATTCCCAGCAGACACAGAGTGGCAGTAAACAGAATGCTATATAGTGTGGCTGAGCGAGGTACACAGAGTGGCAGTAAACAGAATGCTATATAGTGTGGCTGAGCGAGCGGTGTACTACTATTCCCAGCAGACACAGAGTGGCAGTAAACAGAATGCTATATAGTGTGGCTGAGCGAGGTACACAGAGTGGCAGTAAACAGAATGCTATATAGTGTGGCTGAGCGAGCGGTGTACTACTATTGCCAGCAGACACAGAGTGGCAGTAAACAGAATGCTATATAGTGTGGCTGAGCGAGGTACACAGAGTGGCAGTAAACAGAATGCTATATAGTGTGGCTGAGCGAGCGGTGTACTACTGTTCCCAGCAGCGACACACAATGACTGGGGGGACCCTGGCTAGCGTGGCTGGAGCGCGAACTACCCTGCCTGCCTACCCAAAGCTAAACCCACAGACAAATGGCGGAGATATGACATGGTTCGGGTATTTATTTACCCGAACCACGTGACAGTTCGGCCAATCAGAGCGCGTTCGGGTCCGAACCACGTGACCCGTTCGGCCAATCACAGCGCTAGCCGAACGTTTGGGGAATGTTCGGCCATGCGCTCTTAGTTCGGCCATGTGGCCGAACGGTTTGGCCGAACACCATCAGGTGTTCGGCCGAACTCGAACATCACCCGAACAGGGTGATGTTCTGCAGAACCCGAACAGTGGCGAACACTGTTCGCCCAACACTACTCCTGTGATGGTGGATGACCAACCTGAGTATGAAGTGGAAAAGATTTTAGACTCACGGATTGTACAGAACTCAGTACAGTACTTAGTTCACTGGAAGGGTTATGGCATTGAGGAAAGAACATGGGTACCTGATTGTCGCATGCATGCGGATAAGTTAAAGAAGGAATTTCACGCCCTACATCCTGAGAAGCCGGGTAGGAGCTGTCCGGAGTCCATTCCTCGGGGGTGGGGGGGGGGGTACTGTGAGACAACGCGGAAAAGCCGCCGCATGTGCTCAGAGCAAGGCGGCTGGTTCTGCGTCCAAAGCGGCGGATTCCGCATCTGACGCGGCGGTTTGCACGCATAGGCCTACATCTGTCAGCATGGCTGAACGCGGAGAAACCGCCGCATGCTCGGATAGCGGTGCGGCTGGTTCCGCGCCCTGCACAGCGGATACATTGCAACACATGTCTGGTGTGGCTGGGACTGATAGTCCACACAGATTCAGAAGGACGCGCGCACGCATGGAGAGGCAGAACTTTTATGACAGCCAGAGGGGTGTCAGCTGACCAAGTCGGTCAGCTGACAATTCAACCATTGCTGATTGGTCCAGCACTTAGGGGAGGCGCTGGAGAGCGCTATAGTATATATACTGGGTGCTGGTCACTTCTCTGGTGTCTGCCGTTGCAATCACTACGTGGTAGCACTCAGACCTTTTTGTCAGTATCTGTGTTATCGTTATTCTGTTATACTTCAGACTAGTTCCAGGGTGTTGATGATCAAGGAACTCACACCCAAGACTAGGGAACTGTATTACCATTCTGTTATACTTCAGACTAGTTCCAGGGTGTTGATGATCAAGGAACTCACACCCAAGACTAGGGAACTGTATTACCATTCTGTTATACTTCAGACTAGTTCCAGGGTGTTGATGATCAAGGAACTCACACCCAAGACTAGGGAACTGTATTACCATCCTGTTATACTTCAGACTAGTTCCAGGGTGTTGATGATCAAGGACCTCACACCACAAGACTAGGGAACTGTATTGTCACTCTGTTGTGTATCGGACTGGTTCCGGGGTGTTGATGATCGCGGAGCTCACACCTCAGACTGGGCATTGTTGTTGTCTGTTATGACTTCCTGCTTTCCTGACCACTCTCTTGAACTCTGATTTGGTACTTCGCTATATCTGATACTCTGTTGCTGAACCCTGCTTGTCTTTGGAATCCGTATCTGTCTCCTGTCTCTGTATCTGATCTGTCTGTCTGTTGCCAACCTGGCCTGTCCGACCTCGAGAACTCTCTCCCCTGTTTTGGGATAGTTCACAGACCTGTCAGTGACACTTCTCCTTTGGTGTCACTCACACTCTGGTCCTTCCTACTCTCAGCCTGGCTCCACCCCTTGGGGAGGCTCAGGCCAGGGGAAGGAACCTGTTCTTTGGGCAGTATCTCCTACTGCCTTGCACCCTCTATACGGGTGCTCTCCTCAAAGTATTACTGTTGCACCAAACACTCATATTACTCAGGTGTCCAGAGGTTAGAGATATATCTGATTATCGGTGAAACTGCAGATCATCTATAATCGGGTACATATCTGTATTGTCGGTGATACTGCAGATCACCGATAATCGGATCCTCTCTGTGTTACACCGATCGTTACAATCTGATACTCCGTTGCCAAACCTTGCTTGCCTTAGGACTCTGAATCAGTCTCTTTCCTCTGTATCTGATCTGTCTGTCTGTTGCCGATCTGGCTTGTCCGACCTCGAGAACTATCTCCTCTGTTTAGAGATAGTTCACAGATCTGTCAGTGACACTCCACCATTGGTGTCACTCACACTCTGGTCCTTCCCACTCTCAGCCTAACTCCTTCCCTTGGGGAGCCTCAGGCCATTGGAAGGAGCTTGTTCTTTGGGCAGTATCTCTTACTGTCTTGCACCCTCTATACGGGTGCTCTCCTCAAAGTATTACTGTTTGCACCAAACACTCATATTACTCAGGTGTCCAGAGGTTAGAGATATATCTGATTATCGGTGATACTGCAGATCATCAATACTCGGGTATATATCTGTATTCTTGGTGATACTGCAGATCACCGATAATCAGATCCTCTCTGTGTTACACAGATCGTTACATGCCCTTAAGCGGTTCCTGCTCCTCTGCCCACAGCAGTAGCCAGGTGTCCGTGAAGGAAGTCTTTGAGCGGAAGAAGCCAATTTCGGCCAGTCACCCTCTTGCCCGGCGTCTGACAGCTGGTGTGGCGGAACTATTAGCTCGCCAGCTATTACCATACAAGCTGGTGGAGTCAGAGGCTTTCCGTAAATTTGTGGCCATTGGGACATCGCAGTGGAAGATACCAGGCCGCACTTATTTTTCACGAAAGGCCATACCCAAACTGTACCGTGCAGTTCAGAGGCAAGTGGTGTCATCTATTGCGAAGAGCGTTGGGTCAAGGGTCCACCTGACCACGGATGCCTGCTTTGCCAAGCACGGGCAGGGCCGCTACATTACGTACACAGCCCATTGGGTCAACCTGGTGACCGATGGCAGCAAGCAGGGAGTACGTGGCTGTTCAGCGGACCGACTTGTCACACCTCCATGGCTTGCAGGCAGGCCTCCTGCCACCTCCTCTCCTTCTCCTCCAGCTACATCCTCTTCGCTTTCAACCTCCTCCTCCTCAGCTGAGTGTCAGTTGAACTCTAGCGGTGCTGCCATCTCCTCTCCCTCTCCAGTTACACAGCCCTATCTCCCCAGAGCCTACGCTGCATGCCAGGTACGATGGTGTCACGCAATTTTAGACATGTCTTGCCTCAAAGCGGAGAGTCACATTGGAGCAGCTCTCCTGGCTGCTTTTAACAAACAGGTGGAGCAATGGCTGACCCCGCACCAGCTGGAGATCGGCAACGTGGTGTGTGACAACGGCAGCTATCTCCTTTCCGCTTTTAATTTGGGAAAGCTGACACATGTACCCTGCATGGCACATGTGCTGAATCTGGTCGTGCAAAGATTTGTCTCAAAGTACCCAGGCTTAGAGGACGTCCTGAAGCAGGCCAGGAAGTTGTGTGGGCATTTCAGGCGGTTTATACAGCCATGGCACGCTTTGCGGACATTCAGCGGAAAAACAACTTGCCGGTGAGACGCTTGATATGCGATAGCCCGACTCGCTGGAATTCTACCCTGCTCATGTTCTCTCGCCTGCTAGACCAGGAGAAAGCCGTCACCCAGTACCTGTACAACTACAGTAGAAGGACACAATCTGGGAAGATGGGGATGTTGTGGCCCAACAGCTGGACAGTGATGCGAAATGCATGCAGGACCATGCGGCCGTTTGAGGAGGTGACCAACCTGGTGAGTCGCGCTGAAGGCACCATCAGCGACTTGATCCCCTACGCTTACTTCCTGGAGCATGCCGTGCGTAGAGTGGTGGATGAAGCTGTGGAGGAGCGGGAACAGGAACAGCTACGGCAGGAGGTGTTGTGGGAGCAATTTTCAGCCGAACCACAGGTTTCCTCAACACCTGCGGCACCACAGAGGGGGGAGGAGGAGGAAGAAGAGGAGTCGTGTGGGGAAGGAGAGGAGTCAGACTCGGATGATTATGAGGAAGGTGTTTCTGTGGAGGAGGAAGAGGCGGCAGCGGCAGAAGAACAACCGCAGCAGCTGTCACAGGGGGCTTCTGCTGCTCCACGTTCCCGTGGTATTGTTCGTGGCTGGGGGGAGGAAGAGGAGTTGCGTGACGTCACTGTGGAAGAGCAAGAGGAGATGAAGAGTACGTCTAGATCCGACTTTGTGCAGATGGCCTCTTTCATGTTGTCCAGCCTGTTGAGGGACCCCCGTATCAGAAAACTCAAGGCGAATGACCTGTACTGGGTGGCCACGCTACTAGACCCTCGGTACAGGCACAAAGTGGCAGACCTGTTACCAACTCAACACAAGGCGGAAAGGATGCAGCACTTGCAGAACAAGCTGTCAATGATGCTTTACAATGCATTTAAGGGTGATCTGACAGTACAACGCAATAAAGGTACCACTGGCAGTATTCCTCCTCCTCCTCACCAGTCCACGCAGGCAAGGATAGGACGCTCCAGCGATCTCAGGGTGATGTCGGACATGCGGACATTCTTTAGTCCAACGCCTCGCAGTAGCCCTTCGGCATCCACCCTCCACCAACGCCTGGACCGGCAGGTAGCCGACTACCTGGCCTTAAGTGTGGATGTACACACTGCGACTGCGAGCAGCGACAATGAACCCTTGCTCTACTGGTTGCGCATGCTTGACCTGTGGTCAGAGCTGTCCCAATTTGCCATACAACTTCTCTCTTGCCCTGCCGCAAGCGTCCTGTCAGAAAGGACCTTCAGTGCAGCTGGAGGCATTGTCACTGAGAAGAGAAGTCGCCTAAGTCATGACAGTGTTCAGTACCTGACCTTTATTAAAATGAATGAGGCATGGATCCCTGAGGGCTATTGCACGACCGAAGACTAAGTCAGTCCCCACACACAGCATCTCTGCCTGCGGGCCGCTTGACTGCCTTCTCCGCCACCACCAGGGTCCAGGACTCTAGGCGGATTCCAGAATTTTTAAGGCCGCTGCTAGCAGCGGCCACTATACTAATTTTTCTGGGGCGTGCACATGCCTGCCTAATTTTTCTGGCTGAACTGCAGGCGGCTGCAACAAAAAAACAAAAGGCATGTACATGTGCCCATCCCCCTTCGTGATCATTACCTTGCCGCGGTGAAGGGGCTTGCGTATAACAATGAAGCAATGACCGCCGGCTATATGAGTGTCTCGGGTGGGGGTGGCACACCAAAGATAATAAGGTCATTGTTTCATTGTGGTCAGACCAAATTTGATCAGCTGGACAGTCACTGTTCTGTCATTCAGCTACATCAGCCGGGCGAGCATATGGGCTGAAAAGCCACCATCACCTGCACTCTCGTCATGGTGCGCACCAGTCCAGCACGCCCGTCACTACACAAATGGCTGTTTGCAGTCACTGCATACCTTTCACTGCATCTGTGACTGCACATTATACCTGGCAGTCAGTGGCAGTGCATAACTTGCACTTGAATGGATACAGTTTTAAAGAGGAGCTGTTAGGTATAAGGTCTCAGAGAAAATAAACACATATATCAGTAGCTAAAGATTGGCTGTACTTACATTACATATGCATTTCACTGTCCACGTTTGGATTTCACAGAATTTGTATATAGTATATGCAGAGAATGATGCTCCTGACAGCCCATGGCAGGTTCCATGTTTGTGAAGCCAAATGTGTCGTCATGTCCTGCCTGCTTCTGATCACAGAGGAGCTAGTACAGAATAACACAGTGTGCAGTGAATATTAATGAGCCATGTGGCTAGGAACAATAGCGGACTCCTGCAGAGTAATCTTCCCGGAGATTTATCTGTGCTGTGGCTGGACTGCGTTAGAAGCTGCTGAAACTTGATCCCGTCTTCTCCTTAGCAGCCGAGGGGAGGGCCCCAGAATGCTTTGCAGTATGGAATGCGGCTTGCGTCCTCCTTAGGAGCTTAGATGTGCTGATAAGCACACATTAAATGTAAGAGAGATCTTTATCTTTAGTAATGTCTTTTTGGCTTCTGTCTAAACTGTTTAACACAGGAGAATAGAGGTTTAAATTAGCTTCTGCAGCCTGACAGTTACTCTTTAAACAATTGAAAAATACAACCATCTACATTTTCAAACAATTTAAAAATACAACCATCTACAGTTTCAAACAATTAAAAAAAAAAGGCAAAAAACTTGCCCTCCGTAAAACATTCTTGGCAAATGCTTTCGACTTGGTTTGTCTTCCGCGGGGTCAAGGGTCCATCTGATCACAGATGCCTGGTCTGCAAAGCACGGTCAGGGCAGCTACAGCATGGGTCTCAGCAGCCTCCCACTTCGGGCCGGAATCCAACCTTCATTCCCCGCCCATTACCCGTGGTGACAATGTCAGACTTGCCCGCCTCCATATGATTCTCGTGAAAGGAATGTGGTGTCATCTTTGCCCGCCATAACTGGTTCTCGTTAAAGGATTTAAAGTACATTCATTTCAAATACAGCAAGCCCTCTATAGTCCTCCTGTATTGTTATTTTTGGTCACTACCTCGGGGTGGGCATGCCTGCCTGCTGCCCTCCTTGCCTGGATGTGTGGTGGGAGCCGTTTGTTAGGCTACAACTCCGGATCGGAATCACACCAGGAAGGGTTCCCCCGCCATTAGCCATGGTCAGTGGTCACGAGGGCAGACTTGCCCCCCATAACAGATTCTCGCCGGAGACCAACCTGGTGAATCGCAGTAAAGGCACCATCAGACTTGCCCTCCATAACGGATTCCCGTTAAAGGATTTAAAGTTGATTCATTACAATTAGGGCCTCAAAAGGTCCTCCTGAGTCCTGTATTGTTATTTTTGGTCCCTACCTCGGGGCGAGCGTGCATGCCTGCCTGCTGCCCTCCTTGCCTGGATGTGTGGTGGTAGCCATTTCTCAGGCTCCAACTCCGGAACGCAATACAACCATCTACATTTTAACCTCCTTGGCGGTAATCCCGAGCTGAGCTCGGGGTATGCCGCCGGAGGTCGCCGCTCAGGCCCTGCTGGGCCGATTTCCATTCTGTAAAAAGCAGCACACGCAGCCGGCACTTTGCCAGCCGCGTGTGCTGCCCGATCGCCGCCGCTCCGCGGCGATCCGCCGCGTGCAGCGGCGAAAGAGGGTCCCCCCAGCCGCCCGAGCCCAGCGCAGCCGGAACAAACAGTTCTGGCCGGCGCTAGGGGCTGGATCGGGCGGCTCTGACGTCAGGACGTCGACTGACGTCCATGACGTCACTCCGCTCGTCGCCATGGCGACGAGGAAAGCGAAACAAGATAGGCCGCTCATTGCGGCCTATCTTGTTACTTTCGATTGCCGGAGGCGATCGAAAGTACGCTTCCGGAGCGCCCTCTAGTGGGCTTTCATGCAGCCAACTTTCAGTTGGCTGCATGAAATATTTTTTTTTTAATTTAAAAAAAACCCTCCCGCAGCCTCCCTGGCAAAATAAATAAACCGCCAGGGAGGTTAAAACAATTGAAAAATACAATCATCTACATTTTCAAACAATTGAAAAATACAACCATCTACATTTTAAAACAATTTAAAAATACAACCATCTACATTTTCAAACAATTTAAAAATACAACCATCTACAGTTTCAAACAATTAAAAAAAAAGGCAAAAAACTTGCCCTCCGTAAAACATTCTTGGCAAATGCTTTCGACTTGGTTTGTCTTCCGCTGGGTCAAGGGTCCATCTGATCACAGATGCCTGGTCTGCAAAGCACGGTCAGGGCAGCTACAGCATGGGTCTCAGCAGCCTCCCACTTCGGGCCGGAATCCAACCTTCATTCCCCGCCCATTACCCGTGGTGACAATGTCAGACTTGCCCGCCTCCATATGATTCTCGTGAAAGGAATGTGGTGTCATCTTTGCCCGCCATAACTGGTTCTCGTTAAAGGATTTAAAGTACATTCATTTCAAATACAGCAAGCCCTCTATAGTCCTCCTGTATTGTTATTTTTGGTCACTACCTCGGGGTGGGCATGCCTGCCTGCTGCCCTCCTTGCCTGGATGTGTGGTGGGAGCCGTTTGTTAGGCTACAACTCTGGACCGGAATCACACCAGGAAGGGTTCCCCCGCCATTAGCCATGGTCAGTGGTCACGAGGGCAGACTTGCCCTCCATAACAGATTCTCGCCGGAGACCAACCTGGTGAATCGCAGTAAAGGCACCATCAGACTTGCCCTCCATAACGGATTCCCGTTAAAGATTTAAAGTTGATTCATTACAATTAGGGCCTCAAAAGGTCCTCCTGAGTCCTGTATTGTTATTTTTGGTCACTACCTCGGGGCGGGCGTGCATGCCTGCCTGCTGCCCTCCTTGCCTGGATGTGTGGTGGTAGCCATTTCTCAGGCTCCAACTCCGGAACGCAATACAACCATCTACATTTTCAAACAATTGAAAAATACAACCATCTACATTTTAAAACAATTTAAAAATACAACCATCTACATTTTAAAACAATTTAAAAATACAACCATCTACATTTTCAAACAATTTAAAAATACAACCATCTACAGTTTCAAACAATTGAAAAAAAAGGCAAAAAACTTGCCCTCCGTAAAACATTCTTGGCAAATGCTTTCGACTTGGTTTGTCTTCCGCTGGGTCAAGGGTCCATCTGATCACAGATGCCTGGTCTGCAAAGCACGGTCAGGGCAGCTACAGCATGGGTCTCAGCAGCCTCCCACTTCGGGCCGGAATCCAACCTTCATTCCCCGCCCATTTCCCGTGGTGACAATGTCAGACTTGCCCGCCTCCATATGATTCTCGTGAAAGGAATGTGGTGTCATCTTTGCCCGCCATAACTGGTTCTCGTTAAGTACATTCATTTCAAATACAGCAAGCCCTCGATAGTCCTCCTGTATTGTTATTTTTGGTCACTACCTCGGGGCGGGCGGGCGTGCATGCTTGCCTGCTGCCCTCCTTGCCTGTGTAGTGGTAGCCGTTGCTCAGGCTCCACACCGGATTTAAACCCTCATTCCCCGGCCATTACCTGGGGTCACAAATGGCAGACTTGCCCGCCTCCATATGATTCTCGTGAAAGGAATGTGGTGTCATCTTTGCCTGCCATAACTGGTTCTCGTTAAAGGATTTAAAGTACATTCATTTCAAATACAGCAAGCCCTCGATACTAGTCCTCCTGTATTGTTATTTTTGGTCACTACCTCGGGGCGGGCGGGCGTGCATGCCTGATTGCTGCCCTCCTTGGATGTGTAGTGGTAGCCGTTGCTCAGGCTCCACACCGGATTCCATCCCTCATTCCCCGGCCATTACCCGGGGTCACAATGCCAGACTTGCCCGCTTCCATAGGATTCTCATTGTAGCGGTACTGAACAAGTACCGCTACAAGTAGAAAATGTAATTTAAAAACAAAACGTAAGCTTTTTAACAATGCCATGGAAAGTCGAGAAGACAGTCACACATTACCTGACATCACTGAGTGAGGAAGAGCAATCTCGCCATGTTGCGCAGTAGTCCAGCATGGCCGTCACTACACAAACAGCTGGTAACTTGCGGTGCGTTACACAGTCAGTTTGGTGCGTCAGTGTGAAGCAGTACTCCAATTACACTACCTGATTGATGTATGCACATGCAAGATGTTTGAAAGCACGTTAGGCCTGCAATTTAGCATTCAATGTGATTTCTGCCCTTAAAGGACTTACAAGGCCAAATACAGTAAAAAAAAAAAAAAAAAAAGTTAGCTACCTGGATCAGCTTGTAAGGCATGGAGGACGCCGTCCGCGCCCTCTGTGCCGTTCCGCCTGGTCCCCGCCGCCGAACAGCCCCCCGAACGGTCCCCGACCGCACGGCCCGGGTCGGGCTCCCCAGCCTGTACAGAGATGGCCGCCGGAGCTGGCCGCGGCTGCGCAGTCCGCATAGCAGCGAGTGCGGCTGCGCAGCTCTAAGGCCAACCCCCCAATCCACGCTACTGTTACGTGATCGGGGGGTTGGCCTTAGAGCTGCGCAGCCGCACTCGTGGCTATGCGGACTGCGCAGCCGCGGCCAGCTCCGGCGGCCATCTTGGTACAGGCTGGGGAGCCCGACCCGGGCCGCACGGTCGGGGACCGTTCAGGGGGCTGTTCGGCGGCGGGGACCAGGCGGAACGGCGCGGAGGGCGCGGACGGCGTCCTCCGTGCCTTACAAGTTGATCCAGGTAGCTAACTTTTTCTATTTTTTTTTACTGTACTTGGCCTCGTAACTCCTTTAAAACGCTGTTTTGCTTCACATCCAGATTTTTCCCCGGGACTTTTGGCGTGTATCCCACTCCGCCATGCCCCCCTCCAGGTGTTAGACCCCTTGAAACATCTTTTCCATCACTTTTGTGGCCAGCAGAATTTTTTCTATTTTTCAAAGTTCTCCTCCCCATTGAAGTCTATTGTGGTTCGCGAACTTTTTCGCGAACCGAACCTTCCGCGGAAGTTCGCGAACCCGGTTCGCGAACCTAAAATCGGAGGTTCGGCCCATCACTACTAATCATCTTTCCACCGTCTATGTCCACCTCTCTGCCTAATATAACAATACATGTTAACACCCCTATAACTTCAATTCCCAAAGCATGTTGCTTAGGGATAATATTTGATTCATATCTCTCATATATTCCTCATATTGACTCCATAACAAATTCCTCATCTCCAAATCAAAAACATAGCACGCATCTGACCTTTTCTCACTCAGAACAAGACTAAAATGTTAGTACATGATCTCATAAAATCTTGTCTGGACTATATTAACCAGGGACATAACTACTGCAGAATTTCTGAGCGGGGGTTGGAGGAGACACAGCATGAGGGGAAAGCCATGGCCACATTCGGCAGGGAGGGGGGACGTTCCCCCCCCCCCCTCCTCAACTCAGGGCTCTCCCCGCCAGCTTAAATTAGAGTCCGGGCAGCAGTGGGCAGCAGACAGATACATACCTTCCGTGCGCTCCAGCGTGCGTTCCTCTCTCTAGTCTCTGACGCGAGAGCAGGGGCTGCAGGCACTATTGTTACGCCAGTGATTGTAACATACTACTTTGTGGACTACCAACTAACAGACTGACACAGCTCCAATCTGTACTGATCTCAGCTGCTTGTCTCATTCAACTCTCTTCTCGCTTTTCCTCTGCTGCTCCTCTCTGTCAAGCTCTTCACTGGCTGCCAATTAACCAGAGGGTCCAGTACAAACTCTTAACCCTAACCTACAAAGCCCTCCGCAATCTCTCTCCTCACTAGTTTCCAGATACCAACCCAACCACAATCTCAAATCTGCACATGACTTTCTATTGTCTTCTTCTAGAATCACCTCTTCGCATTCACATATACAAAACGTTTCCCGTGCTTCACCTCTCCTCTGGATTGCCTTACACAGCATATCCATCACTCTCCAACCTTTGAAATCTTTCTAAATACTCTGTCAAAACTCCCTTTTTCTGACCAGCATATACTCAAACTTAGGCCATTCCCCCTTCGACCTCTAGCCAAGTTGTACTCCTTACTAGATAACCTAAAAACACACTGCCTGTACGAATACTGTATATTCTCCCACCTCACCTAGTGAGACGCGGCCACGCCACTTGTAACTGAGCCCTTCGGTCCCGGAAATCTGTCGGTATGGCATGCACCAAAGCTTGAGGAGCTGGCGCTGGATGCCGGGAGTGGTAAGTGTAACAATATCCTTTGCAATAAGCATAAAAAAATCCAAAAACCTGAATTACCCAGCACAGGTGTTTACGTGTGAGGCAGTGTTTTCACTGTGAATGTTCTGCCTAGATTATTACAGCACCAAAACTCTGTGCTAGAAGCCAAAGTGCCAACTGGTGGGACTTGGAAGAGGTCTGGAAACGGCTTAATGTATAATCTGATAAATGTGGAGTTAAATAATATAAATCATCATAATAATAATAGATACTAATAATCTGATAAATGTGGATTTGTGACAGATTATCTAACGTGTCAGACTGGCTGGAGAGATAAATACCTGAAGGCCAGTGACTTTTATTCTGGAATTTCAGTTCCAAAGTCCTCCACAGCTGAGGTCACACATGGCTTGCTCTGTGGTCACATGTATCCTTCCTTAAAGGGGCATTACTGGAACTCGGTAAGGTTAGACCAGTACGGTATTTTCTGTTGTAGAAGTACAGCAAGCCTGGAAGCAGTTACTGAATAGCTTAAATTCTTGTTCATCTGTCAGGAGAGCTCTGCTACTTTTTGAGCCCAGATTTGCAGTGGAGTGTGGCTCCTTAAAGGGGTTCTGTGGGGGTTTCTGAAGATAAAAACTGCCACTTACCTTGGGCTTCTATGAGCCCCATGCAGCGGTAATGACCCACGACGTCCTGCTCCCATCCGCCGTTCCTCGCAGCCGGCACCGGGCTATTATTCGTCTGACATACAGACGAATAATGCGCGTTGCCGTGCCTCCGCTCGCATCATCTGAGGCTTACTGCGCAGGCGCAGTACAACGGAGCCTTGTACTGCGCCTGCGCAGTAAGCTTCCGATGACGCAGGCGGAAGCGAGCGGGTGCGCGGCCACTCTAGTGCAGCCGCAGTTGGATCCCATGCCGCTTAGACCGGGGCCGGCGGCGGAGAGCGGCAGATGGGAGGAGGACGGCGTGGGACATTACCGCTGCACGGGGCTGATAGAAGCCCAACGTAAGTGTCCGTTTTTTTCTTCCACAATCCCCCACAGAACTCCTTTAAGCAGACTCCAACCAAGCCACACCTACAGAATGTTAAGGACCAGCCCCTCACCAATATGGCCAGTTCCATTTTCTGGAACTCTGTCACCTGAAAGGTAATTTTGGTCTCCATAGCAACAAGAAGCACCTGAGGGGCTTGGTAGCAAGACAAATAATGGTCTAAATGCGCTGCCAGGCTTTTCACTCACTCGTGTGCCTGCAGTAATTAGAGAAGGGACAGCTGCTGCAGACTCTCATAGGGAAAGCTTAGTTAGGCTCTTGTAGGCTTCTTAGCTCACTCCTTGCTGATTTTTATTGCCAAAAAAGCACCCAGCAACAGCTCTTTTGAGAGCTAATCTGATTCTTGTGATCATTTTTTTTTCTGTGTGTCCCACTGACACTTGTGTTGCAAAGACAGCCTTGGTAATTCCTACTGTGTGTGCCACTGCCAGCCAGGCCCAGCACATTCAGTGACTCCTACCTGTGTGAGTGACAGGTGCACATTGTAATACCCACTGCATATACCTATCTGTTATTCACTGTGCACCCATCCACCTACGTGAGCGTACGCAGTGTCACTGTGCCTGTCCGTTACCTGTCTGTGTGTGACAGGTGCACATTGTAATACCCATCACTGCATATACCTACTACCTGTTGTTCACTTCAGTGCATCCACCTACCTACGTGAGTGCACACAGTGTGACATACCACTCTGTGTATACCTGTTAACTGCACCCGTGTGACTGCACATTGTATTACTCAAGTCAGTGCATACCTTTCACTTCATCCCCCCCCCCCCCTGATATGGACAAAACAGGTAGAGGCAGACCCAGAGGAAGGCCACCCAGCAGGTCTGTGCGAGGTCATGGTGATGTGATTTCGTGCGGCCCTGGACCAAAGTACAGTGCTCAGAAGAAGGCACGTCCCATCAACTCCCAAGATTGTCAGGACGTGGTTAAATATTTACACAGAAAACCTCATCTTCCGCAGCCACCAGCGCTACTCCAAGTACCACATCCGCTACATTTGACAGTTCGCAGGAGTTATTTGGTGGTGAAATCACTGATGCACAGCCATTATTGTTACAACCAGATAAAGACGCTAACCAAATTATACCACCTCATATGT
This sequence comes from Hyperolius riggenbachi, assembly GCF_040937935.1. Classification (NCBI taxonomy): domain Eukaryota; kingdom Metazoa; phylum Chordata; class Amphibia; order Anura; family Hyperoliidae; genus Hyperolius; species Hyperolius riggenbachi. Next base: position 299,296,563 of record NC_090654.1, on the reverse strand, counting down.
CTGAGTTAGGTGGCGACACTATGGATGTAACATGTGCGGAAGGGGATGATGAAGTACCTGCTGTTGGTGCAGTTTTGAAGGTGTCTGGGGCAAGTGAAGCTGGGCAGGATGATTATGATGAGGACGATGATACGGATCCCACGCATGTTCCCAATAGAGGAGATGAACAGGGGGACAGTTCAGAGGGGGAGTCAGAGAGGAGTAGGAGGAGACGTGTTCCTGAAAGAAGCAGAGGGAGCTCGACGTTAGAAACAGCTGGTGGCAGTGTCCGTCGCCATGTATCACCACCTATGTACAGCCAGCCAACATGCCCTTCAACGTCAGCTGCTGAGGCCACCATAGTGCCATCACTCCAGGGGGGCTCAGCGGTACGGAAATTTTTTAATGTGTCTGCGTCAGATCAGAGCAATGCCATTTGTTCTCTCTGCTTCCAAAAATTGAGCCATGGAAAGGCCAACACTCACGTAGGAACAAGTGCCTTACGAAGGCACATGGAGAAAAGGCACAAACTGCAATGGGAAGAGCACCTAAGCAAAAGCGGCACATAAAAGAAAAGCCACCCTCCTTCTACTCTTCCTCCTTCAGGTGCATCATCTTCAGCCGCTTTCTCCCTTGCACCTTCACAGGCACCCTCCTCCACTCCGCCTCTCACCTTGAGCAGTTCCTGCTCCTCTGCCCACAGCAGCAGTCAGGTATCCGTGAGGGAAATCTTTGAGCGGAAGAAGCCAATTTCTGCCAGTCAACCCCTTGCCCGGCGTCTGACAGCTGGCTTGGCAGAACTGTTAGCTCGCCAGCTGTTACCATACCAGCTGGTGGACTCTGAGGCCTTCCGTAAATTTGTGGCCATTGGGACACCGCAGTGGAAGATGCCAGGCTGCAATTATTTCTCTAAAAACGCGATACCAAAACTGTACTCTGAAGTTGAGAGGCAAGTGGTGTCATCTCTGACACACAGCGTTGGGTCAAGGGTCCACCTGACCACGGATGCCTGGTCTGCCAAGCACGGTCAGGGCAGGTACATTACTTACACAGCCCATTGGGTCAACCTGGTGACCGATGACAGCAAGCAGGGAGTACGTGGCTGCGCAGAGGACCGACTTGTCACACCTCCACGGCTTGCAGGCAGGCCTCCTGCCACCTCCTCTCCTTTTCCTCCTACTCCTCCTGCTACATCCTCTTCACTGTCATCCTCCTCCTCCTTGGCTGAGTATCAGCTCAACTCTACTGGTGCTGTGATCTCCTCTCCAGCTACACAGCCCCAGCTCCCCAGCCCAGGGCCTATGCTGCATGCCAGGTACGACGTTGTCACGCCATCTTAGACATCCTCTTCGCTGTCATCATCCTCCTCCTCCTCATTGGCTTGTGCCGCGATCTCCTCTCCAGCTACACAGCCCCCGCACCCCAGGGCCTATGCTGCATGCCAGGTACGACGGTGTCACGCCATCTTAGACATGTCTTGCCTCAAAGTGGAGAGTCACACTGGACCAGCTGTCCTGGATGCTCTTAACAAACGGGTGGATCAGTGGCTGACTCTGCACCAGCTGGAGATCGGCAACGTGGTGTGTGACACCGGCAGAAATCTCATTTCCGCTTTGAATTTGGGAAAGCTGTCACATGTACCCTGCACGGCACATGTGCTGAATCTGGTCGTGCAAAGATTTGTGTCAAAGTACCCAGGCTTAGAGGACGTCCTGAAGCAGGCCAGGAAGGTGTGTGGGCATTTCAGGCGGTCTTACATGGCCATGGCACACTTTGCCGAGATTCAGCGGAGAAACAAGTTGCCGGTGAGACGCCTCATTTGTGATAGCTGGACTTCGACCCTCATGTTCTCTCGCCTGCTAGAACAGGAGAAAGCTGTCACCCAGTACCTCTACAATTTCAATAGAAGGACACAATCTGGGGAAATGGGAATGTTCTGCCCCAACAACCAGACACTCATGCGAAATGCATGCAGGCTCATATGGCCGTTTGAGGAGGTGACCAACCTGGTGAGTCTCTGTGAAGGCACCATCAGACTTGATCTCATACGCTTACTTCCTGGAGCGTGCCATGCGCAGAGTGGTGGATCAAGCTGTGGAGGAGTGTGAAGAGGAAAAGTTATGGGAGAAACAGTTGTGGGAGCAATTTTCAGCAGAACCAGATGTTTCCTCAACACCTGCGGCAGCACAGAGGGGGAGGAGGAGGAAGAGTCGTGTGGGAAAGAGGAGTCAGACTCGGATGATGAGGAAGGTGTTTCTTTGGAGGAGGAGGCGGCAGAAGAACAACTGCAACTGCTTGTGCTGCTCAACGGTCCCGTGGTATTGTTCGTGGCTGGGGGGAGGAGGAGGACTTACCTGGCTACACTGAGGAAGAGCAAGAGAAGCTAGATAGTACGGCATCCAACTTTGTGCAGATGGTGTCTTTCATGCTGTCCAACCTGTTGAGGGACCCCCATATAAAAAAACTCAAGGGGAATGAGCTGTACTGGGTGGCCACACTACTAGACCCTCGGTATAGGCACAAAGTGGCGGACATGTTACCAACTCACCTGAAGGCAGAAAGGATGCAGCACTTGCAGAACAAGCTGGAAACTATGCTTTACAGTGCGTTTAAGGGTGATGTCACAGCACAACGGAATAAAGGTACCACTGCCAGTAATCCTTCTCCCGTGTCCACGCAGGCAAGGACAGGACGCTCCATCGATCTCATGGTGATGTTGGACATGCGGACATTCTTTAGTCCCAACGCCTCGCCTTAGCACTTCCGGATCCACCCTCCACCAATGCCCGGACCGGCAGGTAGCCGACTACCTGGCCTTAAGTGTGGATGTAAACACTGTGAGCAGCAATGAACCCTTGGACTACTGGGTGCGCAGGCTTGACCTGTGGCTAGGGATGGTCGAAATGGCAATTTCCAATTCCACGGTAAATCCGCATTCTGTCATGTACCAATTACTGATTCCGCTTTCCGCTACCAATTTCCGCATTCCAATGCATCTTGTTCAGAAGATTCAGTTTAATAAACCCGGAAAATTTGGTGTTTCTAGGACTTATGGGGGCTTTGCTATTAACCGCTAAAGTCGGCGGATTTTTACTGTAATGTAAAATGCAGAAAATCTGCATCTGCCCATTTTCTGCATTTTACATTACAGTAAAAATTCGCCGACTTTAGCGGTTAATAGCAAAGCCCCCTTAAAGAGACACTGAAGCGAAAAAAAAATTATGAAATTATGATTTGTATGTGTAGTACAGCTAAGAAGTAAAACATTAAGATCAGATACATCAGTCTAATTGTTTCCAGTACAGGAAGAGTTGAGAAACTCCAGTTGTTATCACTATGCAAACAAGCCATTAAGCTCTCCGACTAGGTTAGGGCTGGTTCACACGGGCGTCTGCTGAGCTTTTGCTTGGCATTGCGTTCAAACGCCAGCGTTTAAACGCCAGCGTTTAAAAGCTAGCTTTTGAAAGCTTTTGAAAAGCGTTCAAGGCTAGCAGTTCTGGTCTCTGCTATTGTTTCCTCGCTTTTACTGCCTCTGAAAGCAGCATGTTGCTTTTGAGACTAGACGCAACGCTAGGATCTACTGCCAGGCTTTCATGAAAGCCTGCAAAAGCCAGCTCTAAACGCTCCCATTCACTTGCATGGGATGGCAGTAGATCCCAAAAAACGCTGCGTCTGAAACGCTGCGTTAAACGCCACAAAAACGCCCGTCTGAACCAGCCCTTAGTCATGGAGAGGGCTGTTATCTGACTTTTATTATCTCAACTGTAAGTGAACTGTTTACTTTTCCTCTGGCAGAGGAGAGGTCATTACTTCACAGACTGCTCTGAAAGACTCATTTTGAGTGTTGTGTAATCTGCACATATTATAGAATGATGAAATGTTAGAAAACACTATATACCTGAAAATAAAAGTATGAGAATATTTTCTTTGCTGCTAATCTTCTAGTAATTATTCATAGTACACAACCAATTCACTATATCATATTTTTTTTTTCGCTTCAGTGTCTCTTTAAGTCCTAGAAACACCAAATTTTCAGGCTTTATTAAAAACAAGTTTTCAAAAAGACCTTATAGTTTTTTAGAAAATCGATGTTAAAGTCGGGTGTAATTTCCGCGATTTCCAGCGGAAATTTCCGCGATTTCCGGCGGAAATCCGCCTACGGCACTTGCATTACCGATTTCCGCATTCCGATGCGGAAATGCAATTTCCAAACGGAATTTCGGAAATTGCATTTCTGCGGAATCCGAATGAGCATCCCTACCTGTGGCCAGAGCTGTCCCAATTTGCCATCGAAATTCTGTCTTGCCCTGCCTCAAGCGTCCTGTCAGAAAGGACCTTCAGCTCTGCTGGAGGCATTGTCACTGAGAAGAGAAGTCGCCTAAGTCACAAAAGTGTTCAGTACCTGACCTTTATCAAAATGAATGAGGCATGGATCCCGGAGGCCTACTGCCCGCCCCAAGACTAAGTCATTCCCCGCACACACAGCATCTCTGCCTGCACGCCGTGTGACTGTCTGCCCCAAGACTAAGTCATTACTGCCTGCCCCATGACTAAGTCGCTCCCCACACAGCACCTCTGCCTGCTGGCCGCTTGACTGCCTTCTCCACCACCACCAACAGGGTCCAGGACTCCAGGTGGATTCCCGAATTTTTAAGGCCGCTACAGCGGCCGCTATATTAATTTTTCTGGTGCGTGTACATGCCTGCCTAATTTTTCTGACTGCAACAACAAAACAAAAGGCATGTACACGCAGTGGCATTCCTACAATAGGACGGCATAGGGCACCCCGCTCCGGGGTGTCGGGCGCCCCAGGGGGTGTCATCAAGGCCTCCCACAGAGGCCTATGCAGGACAGGAGGGGGAAGCAGCACAAAAAAGAGGGGTGGCGGGGAAAGCAGCGGGGAGGGGGGACAGACCCCCCACCTCCCTCACCTGCATCCCCTCCTTCTGGCGCTTCCCCCCCCCCCCTCCTAATTAATTAGTAGCAGTGGGCAGGAGCAGGCCGAGAGGACTTACTCACCTCCTTCCTGCGTTCCAGGCAATGACGCATAGCATCATCGTCACGTGACACTGGTCTCTGCCTTCTCCACCGCTCACTGTGCTTCCTGATTGACGGAAGCACAGTGAGCGACAGAGAAGTCGGAGACCAGTGTCACGTGAGGATGATGCGGTGTGCCATCGCCTGGAGCAGGTAAGTCCTTCCCGCCCGCTTCTCTAAGCTGCTGGCTGCTGCTAATTAGGAGGGGGGAACCGCCAGAAGGAGGGGACCCAGGTGAGGGAGGTGGGGGGTCTGGCCCCCCTCCCCGCCACTTCACCTTCCAAGCCCCCATGCCAGGGGGCAACTATACTATACTGCTGGAGCTACTATACTGGGGCTACTATACTGAGGCCACTATACTGGGGCAATTATACTATACTGGGGCCACTATACTATACTGGGACAATTATACTATACTGGGGCCACTATACTATACTGGGGCAATTATACTATACTATACTATACTGCGGCAATTGTACTATACTGGGGCCACTATACTATACTGGGACAATTATACTATACTGGGGCCACTATACTATACTGGGGCAATTATACTATACTATACTGGGGCAATTATACTATACTGGGGCCACTATACTATACTGGGGCAATTATACTATACTATACTGGGGCTACTATACTGGGGCTACTATACTGGGGCCACTATACTATACTGGGGCAATTATACTATACTGGGGCAATTATACTATACTATACTGGGACAATTGTACTATACTGGGGCCACTATACTATACTGGGGCCACTATGCTATACTGGGACCGACCACTATACTTTACTGGGGCCACTATACTATACTGGGGCAATTATACTATACTGGGGCAATTATACTATACTATACTGGGGCTACTATACTGGGGCTACTATACTGGGGCAATTATACTATACTGGGGCCACTATACTATACTGGGGCAATTATACTATACTGGGGCAACTATACTAGCTATAATGGGGCAGTGGCAGTGCCAGGGGGGGTGCTTTGGGTGCTGAAGCGCCCCCTAAAATTCTCCAAGCACCCCCAGCGTAAACTGACTTTCGGCGTCTAATAGACGCTGCGTCAGTTCACTGACAGCAGCAGCTCCGACAGCGGCAGAGCAGGGCTACAGTAAAATGGCGTCCGAAGCCCTGCTCTGGAGACTTTGAGTCCGCAGTGCAGGGCTTCGGGCGCCATTTTCCCGTAGCCCTGCTCTCAGCGCGGGAGTTTCAGTTGCTGGCTGGCTGCAGAGGATCGTGGGAGCTGCGCGCCGGATGGAGGCTGGGACAGGAGGTCTGCTGCTGCTTCAGGTGAGTAAATTTTTATTTAATTTATATTAGCAGGTGTATCGACTGTTCTGGCCAGGTCTGCCACATGATTGCATGTATTTTCTGGTCAAATCTTCCACATAATTGCATGTTTTTTCTGGTCAAATCTGCCGACATGATTGCACTTATTTTCTGGGCAAATCTGCCGATATGATTGAACGTGTTTTTTGGTCAAATCTGCCGACATGATTGCACTTATTTTCTGGGCAAATCTGCCGACATGATTGCACATATTTTCTGGGCAAATCTGCCGACATGATTGAACGTGTTTTTTGGTCAAATCTGCCACATGATTGAACGTGTTTTTTGGTCAAATCTGCCACATGATTGAACTATTTTCTGGTCAAATCTGCTCACATTACGTGTATTTTCTTGAGAAAACCTGAAAGGCCCACTGTCTTTGCGTTGCACTTTTAAAGGGAACCCGAGGTGAGAATAATATTGGGCTGCCATATTTATCTCCTTTTAAGCAATACCAGTTGCCTGGCTGCCGTGCTGGTCCTCTGCATCTACTTCTTTTAACCATAGACCCTGGACAAGCATGCAGCAGGTCAGGGGTTTCTGACAATATTGTCAGAACTGACAAGATTAGCTGCATGATTGTTTCTGGTGTAATTCAGTTCACTACTGCAGCCAAATAGATCAGCAGGGCTGCCTATTGTTTAAAAGGAAATAAATATGGCAGCCTCCATATCACTCTTATCCCGGGTTCACTTTAAATTAGTTAGCTCCGCCCTCATCCGGTCATTGCCACGCCCATTTTTCGCTTTGCGCGCCGCATGTTATAACCACACCTATTTTTTTGTTAGCTATACTGGGGCCACTATACTATACTGAGGCCAACTTTAGGGGGGTGGGAGAGCCTCTACCTGGCATTACCCGCCGTGTCACGGTTAGCATGCCACATTTGCTGTTTTTTTTTTTTTTATGGGGGGGGTGTCTTTTTAATACCCAGCACAGGGTGTCAAATGCCCTAGGTACGCCACTGCCCCCTCCCTCACCTGGCACCCCTCCTTCTGCCTCTCTCCCCCTCCATAGCTAACTGTCGGCAAGTGCAGGGGCGGCCGGAGGCGTGCTGAGACTTACTCACCTCATTTCCGCGATCCAAGCGTGGCAGCGTCATGTCGTCACAGATCTCCGCCTTCAATGCCGCCCACTGTGCTTCCGCTAATCAGGAAGCACAGTGGGCGGCATTGAAGACAGAGACCTGTGACGACATGACGCTGCGCTGTACGCTTGGAACGCGGAAATGAGGTGAGTAAGTCTCAGCATGCCTCCGGCCGCCCCTGCACTTGCCGAAAGTTAGCTATGGAGGGGGAGAGAGGCAGAAGGAGGGGTGCCAGGTGAGGGAGGGGGGGGGATATTTCCCCCCTCCCCACCGCTGCCTCCACAGCCCCTTCTTCTAGCGCTGCTTTCACTCTCCTGCTGTGCTGCTGTGGGGGGTTGTGGTGAAACCCCCTTGGGTGTCTGTCACCCGGTGCGCCCCGCCCCCCTGCGCTCTATGGTAGTGACGCCACTGCAATTTGGCCATGATTCGGGTACAAGCGCAATCACACCAAAAAATCAATTTGTACTAGTGGAAAAATAGTACCGACATTTACATGCTAATCACAGTGCTGTTGCAATTGCCAAAAACGGGGGCGATAAAATTTTCGGATCAAATCGTGACTTATGGAAAAAGGCCCCTAAGCATTTTGAAGATATGTTGTTCAACTATCTTTTTAAAGGATACCCGAGGTGACGTGTGACATGATGAGATAGACATGGGTATGTACAGTGCCTAGTGCACAAATAACTAGGCTGTGTTCCTTTTTTTTTTTTTTTTTCTGCCTGAAAGAGTTAAACATCAGGTATGTAATTGGCTGACTCAGTCCTGACTCAGACAGGAAGTGACTACAGTGTAACCCTCACTGATAAGAAATTCCAACTATAAAACACTTTCCTAGCAGAAAATGGCTTCTGAGAGCAGGAAAGAGATATAAAGTGTCAATAGTTCATACATTTTAGCTCTGGCATACTTCAATGAATGTGTCATTGAGCAAAAACAATAAAACAGTTAAAACTAAAAAGTAGATTTAAACATAAAATAAAACTGTGGAATACCTTAAAAAGTCATTTTTTTCGCCTTGGGTGTTTTATTAGTTTATTTTCGCCTTGGGTGTCCTTTAAACGTATTTGCAGACAAACTGAGATATTTTTGTGTGCTGGAAGCGGATGAGCTCAACAATGTCTTATATTTTATTGCTTCTGCTGAATCTCTCATCACTTAGAACATTTGGAAAGTTCTGATGTTACTATTCCCATTAGCGAATATTGCCCGCCTGTCAGATATGAATCACTGAGTAGCGGGAAAGGGATGTTATTGGGTGGAGTGACAATATCGCTCGCCTGGTTTCCATGGCAACAAACATTCTCAAGCTACTATAAATACAGCGGCGGCGGGATCCCAGTTTGTGTTCTCCTTCCTTCTGTAAGGTCACAGCACGGCCCAGGACACCCCATCCTCGGCTTCCACATCTTCCTGCCAGACAGGGAGCTTTTACCTACTCTGACTAGTTGTCAATATCATTTTTTTATTAATTTTGCATTAAAGAACATTATTTTGAATTATAAGAGTAATTTTCTTTGTAAAAAAAGTGCTTCTTAGTCCTCAGCAAACACTAGCTGCCCCCGCAGCACCGCCAACGACATTTCAAATAAGTAAACTTTATTAACACACCCCAAATAGTTCCAAACTCCCATTTTTAAGGCAGCCAATTATGCTATATTATTGCAATAGACACTAGTCCTGTATCAAGCCTTTATACTGTACATTGGAATAGGTCCCAACTGTCCATCTTTCGGAGGGACAGCCCCTCTTTGGGAGCCCTGTCCCTCTTTCCTCCTCAATTGTCCCTCTTTCAGGACTTTTTTCCTCTTTCTATGTAAATACATCTCTTTCTATACAAAAAAAAAAACACGTGTTTGTTTGACTCTAAACTTTATTCCCATTCTTTAAATTGATATATTACTAATTTTGAAATGTTAATATGAAAGAAAATGACCCAGGATAGAAAGGACCAGTGTGGTTTGAATTATAAAACAATATATTTTTCTTATGAAATCTTTATGGTATGCGTGACTAGGGGTGAGGCAGGGCATGATCAGGGGTGTGGCAGGGGAGTGGCTTAAGTGTCCCTCTTTCTCATCTCAAAAAGTTGGGAGGTATGATCTTGTACAGGGTATAAGTAGTGTGGGAGGAGCCATGCCTGCCATGGGGAGAAGGGGTGTGATACCTCTTTACCTCCAGAAGATGGCAGAATCCTGGCCACAAGCCTGAATATGATCAATGGAACTTTGTTTTCCAGGTTGAGCTAATTGTATGGAGTGGGAGGTCTGTGTGTTAGGATTGGGGGGGGGGGGGGCAAAAGTTTTTTTTTTTTGCAGAGGGAATAACCTAAAAAAGTGCAGTTTACTGTTTGATCCTTACTGTGTTGTGTCCAGGGGCGTAGCAATAGCCATGGCAGCTGCTATCAGGCCCTGGAGCAGAGGGGGCCAAGGTGGTACTTTGTTCACATTGCGTTCCGTCCGCGTGTCTGTCTGCGTTGGCCAGTTTTTGAAGTGTTTTTTTTTCTATTTCTCTGCAGTGGACGGTTTTCTAAGCGCTTTAGCAGAGCGATTGCGTCAGTCAGGAAGTGAACTTTTTTATCCAGAAAATAATAAATACAATGTATTTATTCTTAAAAAGTGCAATCGCTGCACAAAGTGATTATGTGAGCGTTTTGCGTTCTCCTATACCGTCCACTGAGGCGGAATCACCCCAAAAATGGCCCAGGCAGCGCTTCTCTGAGCGGATCGGAAATGAACCGCTCACATGTGAACTCTCTCATAGGGAATCATTGCAGTTTGAAAATCACCCCTAGTGTGAGCGAGCCCTTAAAATGAACCTGAGGTGAAAATAAACAAATGAATAATTGTATTTATCCTCCTACTCCAATGGTTTTGTTTTATATTTAAACATTTATAAAGTAGATTAAATGTTTTGTTGTCTCTGCTCAGTGGCAGCCTATTAAGTGTCCCAGAGTGAAAGTACATGAACTATTGACCCTTTTTTTATCTCTCCCTGCACTAAGAAGTTGAATTTGCCAGGATAACTTGTATGGCTGTAATTTGCTTATCAGTGAGGATTACTATATTCCCTATAAAGCAGAAGCTGACACTTCCATGCCTGGAAATTAACTCTTCCAGACAGCAAAATAAAGCAAGTAAAACAGCCTGGGTATTCATATGTTTTGCTCTCCACTTACGCCTGTGTATCTCATCATGTCACATGTCACCTCGGTACACTGTAACTTTCTTGTGTTCCTCACTTACCAATTACCTCATATCCATCTGGCAGGTCGCATTCCTTAAAGAGAACCCGAGGTGAGTTTAAAGAATGTTATCTGCATACAGAGGCTGGATCTGTCTATACAGCCCAGCCTCTGTTGCTATCCCAAACCCCCCTAAGGTCCCCCTGCACTCTGCAATCCCTCATAAATCACAGCCGTGCTGTGAGGCTGTGTTTACATCTGTAGTGTCAGTCTCAGCTGCTCCCCCGCCTCCTGCATAGCTCCGGTCCCTGCCCCCGTCCCTTCCCTCCAATCAGCAGGGAGGGAAGGGATGCAGGCGGGGACTGGAGTTGTGCAGGAGGCGGGGAGAGCAGCAGACTGACACTATAGAGATAAACACAGCCAGCTCTGACAAGCTGTTTGTCAGCAGTGTGGCTGTGATTTATGGAGGGATTGCAGAGTGCAGGGGGACCTTAGGGGGGTTTGGGTTAGCAACAGAGGCTGGGCTGTATAGGCAGATCCAGCCTCTGTATGCAGATAATATTCTTCAAACCCACCTCGGGTTCTCTTTAAGAGTGCCTACGTCTGAGGACCCCCTGAAAGTTTAGCTATGGAGCCCCATGATCTCTAGCTCTGGCACTGCAGGTGCGTATGAAGTTTTTCTTGCAGGTCTTCTCAGGTACACTTTAAGGTTATTCCAACACATGTTCCAGGAGATTGTCACACAAGCGGCAGCTTCCTGCATTGGGGGATACAGGTTTTCAGGCACTCATGTCTCATATCTGTGGCCTTGGGGCACCTCACTCAGGGCCGGGCCGAGGCATAGGCTGGAGAGGCTCCAGCCTCAGGGCGCAGTGTAGGAGGGGGCGCACAATTCATTCCTAATTGTGTATGAAGCAGAAAGAAATAAGAAAAGGGGATACATGACAGTGACTGCAAGCCAGATAACTAGATATTAAGGTGTTGGGGAGGTTGTGGGCCCTGTGGCCCTCTTAGTCTAATAGCAATCAGTGTGACAGCTGGGGTGGGAGGGATGGAGGGGCGCACTTTGGTGTCTCAGCCTTGGGTGCTGGAGGACCTCGTCCCTGCTCTGACCTCACTGATTGCCATCGCTCAGGTCTTCTGTTGATTGGACTCACGTGCCCAGAACAATCGTGTTCTGCCCAATTTCTTCTTTTCTGTAAGTGGGTTGGAACTTCCCCTCCTTCAGCTAGGGCATCAGCTATTATCTCAACTCCTCCCCTCAGGATAAAGTCTTTTAAAGTTTGACACACTCAGTAGCGATGTCACGAACATCAAAATTGCAGTTTGCGAATGCGAATATTCCACAAACGTTTTCAAACAGGCAAACTGCGCGACTGCCATAGAGTTCAATGACCAGGTGATTTCTAAAACCTACAGGGACTGTTTCTGGCCACAAAACATTTGGAAAAGTTATTTCAAGGGGCCTAACACCTGGACCGTAGCGTGCCGGAGGGGGGTCCATGGCAAAAGTCCCACTGAAAATTACGGAGTTGACGCAAAGTCGTGTTTTAATCTCTATGGGGCAGAAATCACATAACATTCCTAAATTTGTGGAATAAAGTGCTTTAAAACATCCGGGGTGTGTACACATTGATCAGGTAGTGTAAAGGTTCGTAAACACGCCGGACTGCAGGAAAAGACGGGTCCGTCGTCACCTCCTGCTGGGCGTGTTTTCAGCAGACAGTCCGGCGTGTGTACAGTCTGACGGCAGACTGATACGGCTGTTTCTGAGCGATCCGCTGTGCCGACAGACTGTACACACGCCGGACTGTGGCTGGAACGCCCGCCCAGCGGGAGGTGACGACGGACCCGTCATTTCCTGCAGTCCGGCGTGTGTACGGACCTTAAGAGATAGGCCCCCTTCACACCGACAGACAAAACACCACGTTTACCACACCGCAAACAACCACCAAGAGCTTTAGTTTATCTATTTAAAAAAAAAATGAAAGCCGCGGCAGCAGAGGCCAGAACGTTTTTATCTTGTTTTAAACAAAGTTTTTACTGCAGCCGCTGCAGGAGAGGGCAGAACTATGTTGGCATGGCATATACATTATATGCAGCCGCTATAGAGCAGGAGGTGATGAGGCTCCTTCTGGTGGTGATTGTGACCACAACACTTCCTGTTATTGATGAGTGCTGCTTATGGTCTAAATGAGTGGCACTTCCCTTCCATCAGATGACAGCTGACAGATATTCTTCTGCTGTATGCTAGAATCAGCACACAATATAGGGGGGCCCTGACTGTGCTGTCAGCGCTGGGTACACCTGTCTCCTCTCCCACAACAGGTGAAGAGCTCTGGAGGACAGTGGACGCAGCACAGCAATATAAAAAGCAAGAAAAAACTGTACTGGTGCAACCCTCTAAAAGAGAGTAATGTACTGTGTAAGTGTATTTACATGTGTAAGGTAAACTTAGCATGTGAGGTGAAAATTTGCCTCAGAAATTAGCATGGTGGAACTAAAACAGCGCATAGAGAGGGAAGCCTAAGCGCTCAGACAGTCGCATAGCAGGGGTGCTAAGGCGAACACATAAACAGAGAGGGGAATGTTCTGGAAGCTCCGCGTGAGCCGGAGCAGAGCGAGACACAGTGCAAGCGAAGAGGGGCAGAGCGCGCAAGATCGAGCCTGAGGGAACTGGTTGAAACCAGTTCTCCTCACAGCGCGCCAGTCAGTCAGTCAGCGGCGGTGAGGGAGGAAGGAGGCCAGAGAGAGAGCAGCCACAGCAGCCACCCCATGAGGCAAAGCAGGGGCCCGGCGGCAGCAGACAGACAACCAGCAGAGCGGGGGCAGCGGTGACAGAGCCAGTCAGTTACCAGAGACCAAGTTGAAGTGACAGCAGGCAAGATCTGACCTAGCGCGGAAGGAGAGAAACCCGGTCAGGCCAGATGAGTATAGGCCTTGCGCCAGCATCAAGTCACAATTGTGTTCAGAAAAGGGCCAGCATTCAGTGGAGGTTTTCTGAGTATAGTAACAGTTAACCCAAGTTACTGAAGGGCATATTCTGATGGAAGTGTGTGACTAAAATCTGCCTGTCTGATAAAGTCTTAAAGAGACAGTAACATTGTGATGATAAGCATCTTATTAATGCAAGATAGTGCTGCCCTGCCAAAGAAACAGAGACTGTAACTAAGTATATTAAAGGTTACCCAAACTGACATGTGACATGATGAGATAGATATGGGTATGTACAGTGCCTAGCACACATATAACTAGGCTGTGTTCCTTTTTTTCTTTCTCTGCCTGAAAGAGTTAAATATCAGGTATGCAAGTGGCTGACTCTTGTAGCAATCATTCTGATCTATGCTAGAGACTCCGCCCTCACACTGAGACATGCTACCTGATTATTGTGATCTATGCTAGAGACTCCGCCCTCACACCGAGACACACTACCTGATTATTCTGATCTAGGCTAGAGACTCCGCCCTCACACTGAGACACACTACCTGATTATTCTGATCTATGCTAGAGACTCCGCCCTCACACTGAGACACGCTACCTGATAATTGTGATCTATGCTAGACACTCCGCCCTCACACTGAGACACACTACCTGATAATTGTGATCTATGCTAGAGACTCCGCCCTCACACTGAGACACACTACCTGATAATTGTGATCTATGCTAGAGACTCCGCCCTCACACCGAGACACACTACCTGATAATTGTGATCTATGCTAGAGACTCCGCCCTCACACTGAGACACACTACCTGATAATTGTCATCTATGCTAGAGACTCCGCCCTCACACTGAGACACACTACCTGATAATTGTGATCTATGCTAGAGACTCCGCCCTCACACTGAGACACACTACCTGATAATTGTGATCTATGCTAGAGACTCCGCCCTCACACCGAGACACACTACTTGATAATTGTCATCTATGCTAGAGACTCCGCCCTCACACTGAGACACGCTACCTGATAATTGTGATCTATGCTAGAGACTCCGCCCTCACACTGAGACACGCTACCTGATCATTCTGATCCATGCTAGAGACTCCGCCCTCACACTGAGACACACTACCTGATAATTGTGATCTATGCTAGAGACTCCGCCCTCACGCTGAGACACACTACCTGATTATTGTGATCTATGCTAGAGACTCCGCCCTCACACTGAGACACGCTACCTGATTATTGTGATCTATGTTAGAGACTCCGCCCTCACACTGAGACACGCTACCTGATTATTGTGATCTATGCTAGAGACTCCGCCCTCACACTGAGACAAGCTACCTGATTATTGTGATCTATGCTAGAGACTCCGCCCTCACACTGAGACACACTACCTGATAATTGTGATCTATGCTAGAGACTCCGCCCTCACACTGAGACACACTACCTGATTATTCTGATCTATTCTAGAGACTCCGCCCTCACGCTGAGACACACTACCTGATAATTGTGATCTATGCTAGAGACTCCGCCCTCACACTGAGACACACTACCTGATAATTATGATCTATGCTAGAGACTCCGCCCTCACACTGAGACATGCTACCTGATTATTGTGATCTATGCTAGAGACTCCGCCCTCACACTGAGACACGCTACCTGATAATTGTGATCTATGCTAGAGACTCCGCCCTCACATGAGACACACTACCTTATTATTCTGATCTATGCTAGAGACTCCGCCCTCACACTGAGACACGCTACCTGATAATTGTGATCTATGCTAGAGACTCCGCCCTCACACCGAGACACACTACCTGATAATTGTGATCTATGCTAGAGACTCCGCCCTCACACTGAGACACGCTACCTGATAATTGTGATCTATGCTAGAGACTCCGCCCTCACGCTGAGACACACTACCTGATAATTGTGATCTATGTTAGAGACTCCGCCCTCACACTGAGACACACTACCTGATAATTGTGATCTATGCTAGAGACTCCGCCCTCACACTGAGACACACTACCTGATAATTGTGATCTATGCTAGAGACTCCGCCCTCACATGAGACACACTACCTTATTATTCTGATCTATGCTAGAGACTCCGCCCTCACACTGAGACACGCTACCTGATCATTCTGATCCATGCTAGAGACTCCGCCCTCACACTGAGACACACTACCTGATAATTGTGATCTATGCTAGAGACTCCGCCCTCACGCTGAGACACACTACCTGATTATTGTGATCTATGCTAGAGACTCCGCCCTCACACTGAGACACGCTACCTGATTATTGTGATCTATGCTAGAGACTCCGCCCTCACGCTGAGACACACTACCTGATAATTGTGATCTATGTTAGAGACTCCACCCTCACACCGAGACACACTACCTTATTATTGTGATCTATGCTAGAGACTCCGCCCTCACACTGAGACACGCTACCTGATTATTGTGATCTATGCTAGAGACTCCGCCCTCACACTGAGACATGCTACCTGATAATTGTGATCTATGCTAGAGACTCCGCCCTCACACTGAGACACACTACCTGATAATTGTGATCTATGCTAGAGACTCCGCCCTCACACTGAGACACACTACCTGATAATTGTGATCTATGCTAGAGACTCCGCCCTCACACTGAGACACACTACCTGATAATTGTGATCTATGCTAGAGACTCCGCCCTCACATGAGACACACTACCTTATTATTCTGATCTATGCTAGAGACTCCGCACTCACACTGAGACACGCTACCTGATTATTGTGATCTATGCTAGAGACTCCGCCCTCACACCGAGACACACTACCTGATAATTGTGATCTATGCTAGAGACTCCGCCCTCACGCTGAGACACACTACCTGATAATTGTGATCTATGTTAGAGACTCCACCCTCACACCGAGACACACTACCTTATTATTCTGATCTATGCTAGAGACTCCGCCCTCACACTGAGACACGCTACCTGATTATTGTGATCTATGCTAGAGACTCCGCCCTCACACCGAGACACACTACCTGATAATTGTGATCTATGCTAGAGACTCCGCCCTCACACTGAGACACGCTACCTGATTATTGTAATCTATGCTAGAGACTCCGCCCTCACACTGAGACACACTACCTGATTATTGTGATCTATGCTAGAGACTCCGCCCTCACACTGAGACACACTACCTTATTATTCTGATCTATGCTAGAGACTCCGCCCTCACACTGAGACACGCTACCTGATTATTGTAATCTATGCTAGAGACTCCGCCCTCACACTGAGACACACTACCTGATTATTGTGATCTATGCTAGAGACTCCGCCCTCACACTGAGACATGCTACCTGATTATTGTGATCCATGCTAGAGACTCCGCCCTCACGCTGAGACACACTACCTGATTATTGTGATCTATGCTAGAGACTCCGCCCTCACACTGAGACACACTACCTGATTATTCTGATCTATGCTAGAGACTCCGCCCTCACACTGAGACACGCTACCTGATTATTCTGATCTATGCTAGAGACTCCGCCCTCACACTGAGACACGCTACCTGATAATTGTGATCTATGCTAGAGACTCCGCCCTCACACTGAGACACACTACCTGATAATTATGATCTATGCTAGAGACTCCACCCTCACACTGAGACACGCTACCTGATAATTGTGATCTATGCTAGAGACTCCGCCCTCACACTGAGACACACTACCTGATAATTGTGATCTATGCTAGAGACTCCACCCTCACACTGAGACACACTACCGGATAATTGTGATCTATGCTAGAGACTCCGCCCTCACACTGAGACACGCTACCTGATCATTCTGATCCATGCTAGAGACTCCGCCCTCACATTGAGACACGCTACCTGATTATTGTGATCTATGCTAGAGACTCCGCCCTCACACTGAGACAAGCTACCTGATTATTGTGATCTATGCTAGAGCCTCCGCCCTCACACCGAGACACACTACCTGATAATTGTGATCTATGCTAGAGACTCCGCCCTCACACCGAGACACACTACCTGATAATTCTGATCTATGCTAGAGACTCCACCCTCACACTGAGACACACTACCTGATAATTGTGATCTATGCTAGAGACTCCGCCCCAGGGCCGGGCCAAGGCATAGGCTGGAGAGGCTCCAGCCTCAGGGCGCAGTGTAGGAGGGGGCGCACAATTCATTCAGCTGTCATTCCTAATTGTGTATGAAGCAGAAAGAAATAAGAAAAGCGGATACATAGCAGTGACTGCAAGCCAGATAACAAGATATTAAGGTATTGGGGAGGTTGTGGGCCTTGTGGCCCTCTTAGTCTAATAGCAATCAGTGTGTGACAGCTGGGGTGGGAGGGATGGAGGGGCGCACTTTGGTGTCTCAGCCTTGGGTGCTGGAGGACCTTGTCCCAGCTCTGCTCCGCCCTCACACCGAGACACACTACCTGATAATTCTGATCTATGCTAGAGACTCCGCCCTCACGCTGAGACACACTACCTGATTATTCTGATCTATGCTAGAGACTCCGCCCTCACACTGAGACACACTACCTGATTATTGTGATCTATGCTAGAGACTCCGCTCTCACACCGAGACACACTACCTGATAATTGTGATCTATGCTAGAGACTCCGCCCTCACACTGAGACATGCTACCTGATTATTGTGATATATGCTAGAGACTCCGCCCTCACACCGAGACACACTACCTGATTGGTGTGATCTATGCTAGAGACTCCGCCCTCACACTGAGACACACTACCTGTAACGATTGGTGTCAGCAAGCACCACTATTCTGATTATTGGTGATCTGCAGTATCACCAATAATACAGATATACCTGATCATTGGGGATCTGCAGAATCGCCAATAATCAAATATGTCTAACCTCTAGACACCTGAGTGTGTAAGTGTTTTGGTGCAACAGTAACCTTTGGACCACCGGGGTAGCAGGTGGTCCAATAAGTAGAGAAGACTCTACTGCAGTCAAGGACACCTGGAGAGGGAGTCCCTGACTGATAAGGAGCAGTGTCCCCTCTGTAGAGCAGGGGACCCCTGCGGGAAGGCTGGCCACCCTGCGGGGGGGGTGACAGCCGGAAAGTCAGACAGGACAGGTCGGCAACAGTGGATCAGATATGCAAGGTACCAAATCAGAGATCAGAAGAATAGTCAAGAAAGCTACAGGTCACAACAGATATCAGAACAAGGCCTAGTCTGAGGTGTGAGGTCCGTGATCTCAACACCCTGGAACTATGCTAGAGAATAACACAGATGATATACAGTATTCCTAGTCTGGGGTGTGAGGTCCGTGATCTCAACACCCTGGAACTATGCTAGAGAATAACACAGATGATATACAGTATTCCTAGTCTGGGGTGTGAGGGTCGTGATCTCAACACCCTGGAACTATGCTAGAGAATAACACAGATGATATACAGTATTCCTAGTCTGGGGTTTGAGGGCCGTGATCTCAACACCCTGGAACTATGCTAGAGAATAACACAGATGATATACAGTATTCCTAGTCTGGGGTGTGAGGGCCGTGATCTCAACACCCTGGAACTATGCTAGAGAATAACACAGATGATATAAAGTAACTGGCTAAGTGTGGATTCCCAGGTCCTCCTGGTTCCACCACACTGAAGGATCTGACTAAGGTCTGAGTACTAACACATAGGCTTTCGCAACGCCAGACAACCAGCAACTGAACAGCAGGAGATATATACAGTAAAGCGCTCCACAGCGCCGCCCAGCTCCCATCAACCAATCACTGACTGAGCAGGAATCAGCTGACCGGCCTGATCAGCTGATCTTCCTCCTATTGGTATAAAGAGCTTGTCTTGCAGCGCACACGCACGTAGCTCTCCATCTGTGTGCACTACTAGGTCCAGAACACCCAGACGCATGTTGCTGCGGGGAAACCGCCGCACTGGACGCGGAATCCGCCACCTTACCGTCGGAACATGCGGCGGCCCCCACGCCATCCTTCCCATGTGCACCATTAGTTCCAGATAACCCAGATGCATGCTGACGCGGACAAACCGCCGCATCAGACGCGGAATCAGCCGCCTTACTGTCAGAACACGCGGCGGCTTTTCTGCTATTCATCACAGTGACACGATAAATCAAACAGTAATAATATGTGTATATATTGGCGATAAACCAATATATAACACAATATCAGAGACAAGGCTGACTAGGTCTGAGTGCTGACACAGGGTATCGCAAACACAGACGAAGTGTGACTGAAAAGCACTTCCTTATATACTGCCTGGAAGAGAAGTCTCCACCCCAGGCAGCAACCAATCAGAGCAGGCTAAAATGTCAGCTGACCTCCAGGTCAGCTGACACGCTTTCTAAGAGTATAAAGGCGTGTCTGTCGTGCGCGCACGCCCCCTAGAGGCAAGATGGCAGAGCACTGGTGAGCAGCATGCTGGTGAGTTTGGAGCAGAATGCTCGGACGGGTTTGCGCAGCGGATGCGGACGAATTTCCGCATCCCGCGTTGGAAAGTCCGCTTGCCGGATTGGACGCGACCATATTTCCGCAATCCATCCGACGTTGCGGATTTTTCCTTACACTACCGCATTGTCTTATTTTTATAAATTGGGATTTGGCTAGTTATGTAGCAATAAACCATTTCTTCCTTTTAGTAATAATTAGCTTCCGAGGTCTCTTCGCCCCATTTTTAAAACCAAGAGTGGTGGCAGCAAATTACCCTCGATTTCCAGCGCGAAATCATTATTTTTATTTTACAGAACTGTACATACAATCAAGATTGTATCATGTATGGGCTCACCAACCAATTTTAAACGTTTATTGTGCTCACAGTGGATTTGCCTCCAGAAGTGGATGAGACCTGTATGGCAAGTGTGGCATAATACGATGGGATTGGCGAGTGATTGTCACTCATATCTATACAGACAACATACAGTATAATGTAGTGCATTATTCTGGATGCGCATTTGATGTAAATGATTCTACAATATATCTATATATTGCTGTACACAGTCTATGATGTATCAAAGGCCTCTCCTCCCAGTGCACTCTGGGACACCAGGCATTCTTTCTACTCGCTTTGGAACACACAACATACAAACATTCCGCAAAGTTGCACCTGCCAGCAGTAAAGATATTGCCACCTGTGATAAATTCAAATGAAAGTTTAACAGAAACAAAAATGCCCAGTTACTTGCTTGAGGTTTCTTCCAGCCTCCTGAACTCTTCCTGGCCCCTTGCTGTCATCCTGAGCTTCTCAGTTCCTTGCTGTCACCCTCCGAATGCTGGACGCTTGCGCAGTGAGCCCGGCTTATGGAGAGGACACTGGGGGGAACCAAGCAGCGCACACTGACGGCAGGGGACCAGGAAGACTACAAGGGCCTGGTACAAGCCCAGTGGTAAGTTAATGGCCATTATTTTTTCAGTTAAAGAGAAACTCCAACCAAGAATTGAACTTTTTCCCAATCAGTAGCTGATACCCCATTTTACATGAGAAAGACAATGATTTTCACAAACAGACCATCAGGGGGCGCTGTGTGACTGATTTTGTGCTGAAATCCCTCCCACAAGAACCTCTGAAGACCGCGGTACTCCTGGCAAACAGCCACAATGTAACAATGTTCAGAGACAGGAAACAGCTGTTATTAGCTGTCTAACAGACAGAGCAGCTAGAAACAGCTAAATAACCTGCCCACAGTAACAATGTCTCCATGTAATAAATGTCAGAATGTGAATCTGGGAGAGGAAAGATTTTACAATGAGCAAACACTGACTAAATCATTTATACATAATTATGGTAAAAAATGAAGCACTTTTTTTACTACATTATTTTCACTGGAGTTCCTCTTTAACATTCCCCTTGAAAAAATCAGGGCGAGGAAAGATTGTATCTGTCTCTCTTTCTCCCACCTCTCTCTCTTGTAATGTGTGTTGTGAGCAGCAGGTGGCAGTATTGGCCAACTATGATATCAGTAAAAGCCAAGCAGGTTTTGTACCAAACCATCGCACCACCAACCACATCTACACCCTGCACACCCTTATCAAGCACCAGTACATAGACGCAGAAAGGGAAAAATATTTGCCTGCTTTGTGGACTTTAAAAAGGCTTTTGACTCAGTGTGGCATCCAGGTTTGTTCCTGAGACTCCTAGAGAGCGGAATAGGAGGGAAAACATATGATGTCATAAAGAGCTCATACACTGGGAACAAGTGCAGTATGAAAGTAAATGGGAAAAGAACACCTTTTTTCCTCCAAGGCCGGGGGGTAAGACAGGGCAGAGTCCAACACTTTTCAACATATACATCAACAAATTAGCCTCAGCCCTAGAGGCTTCACCAGCACCAGGACTCACCCTGCATGTAGAGATGTCGCAAACCTCCGATTTTCGGTTCGCGAACCCTGTTCGCGAACCTCCGCGAAAGGTTCGGTTCACGAAAAAGTTCGCGAACCGCAATACACTTCAATGGGGAGGCGCACTTTGTAAAAAAGAAAAAATTCTGACACCTAGAAAAATGATGGAAAACATGTTTCAAAGGCTCTAATACCTGGAGGCAGACATGATTGAGTGAAATACACATCAAACGTCCCAGGCTAACATCTAGGTTTCACACAGACCCCTATTTTAGTCCTCCTCCCCTTCTACCTATTCCCTCATCTGCCAGGGAATTCCAGTATTTTAAAAACCAGCTTATATACCATGATAGGGATTTGAACCCAGGCCTCAGTGTATGGTAGGCAACTAACATATCCATTGTACCACCAACACTACTAGCTGAAAGTAGCTGAAAGTAGCCTAGCATGTACCATTTATGCTTAATGCAAGAGAAAAATTAGACAAGACAAATAACATTTATATCACACTTTTCTCCTGGCAGACTCAAAGCACCAGAGCTGCAGCCACTAGGGCACATTCTATATAGGCAGTAGCACAGATATGTAGCCAGACATGGCCTTGTATTTTGTGTTCAACAGTTGTCAAGAGAAAAATTAGACAAGATGGCAGTGTTAGGAAGACTTGCCTAAAGTCTCCTACTGAATAGGTGCTGGGTTATTGAACAGACAGAGACGAGATTCGAACTCTGGTCTCCTGTGTCAGAGGCAGAGCCCTTCACCATTACACCATGCAGCCACTGCTTACAGACATTTAGCCAGACATGGCCTTGTATTATGTGTTCAACAGTTGTCCAAAGAGAACCCCAGATAGCCAGGTAGATTCATATCTCTCTCTCTCTCTCTCTCTCTCTCTCTCTCTCTCTCTCTCTCTCTCTCTCTCTCTCTCTCGTAGGGATGGTCACCGCTTTCCGCGGAATTGTATTTTTGAGCATAAATGGATTGAGCATAAATGGTACATGCTAGGCTGGCTTCAGCATGTAGTGTTGGTGAGAGAGAGAGAGAGAGAGAGAGAGAGAGAGAGAGAGAGAGAGAGAGAGAGAGAGAGACAGAGAGATGAATCTACCTGGCTATCTGGGGTTCTCTTTGGACGACTGTTGAACACAAAATACAAGGCCATGTCTGGCTACATGTCTGTAAGCAGTGGCTGCATGGTGTAATGGCGAATGGCTCTGCCTCTGACACAGGAGACTAGAGTTCAAATCTCGTCTCTGTCTGTTCAGTAAGCCAGCACCTATTTAGTAGGAGACCTTAGGCAAGTCTTCCTAACACTGCTATCTTGTCTAATTTTTCTCTTGACAACTGTTGAACACAAAATACAAGGCCATGTCTGGCTACATGTCTGTAAGCAGTGGCTGCATGGTGTAATGGTGAATGGCTCTGCCTCTGACACAGGAGACCAGAGTTCGAATCTCGTCTCTGTCTGTTCAGTAAGCCAGCACCTATTCAGTAGGAGACCTTAGGCAAGTCTTCCTAACACTGCTATCTTGTCTAATTTTTCTCTTGACAACTGTTGAACACAAAATACAAGGCCATGTCTGGCTACATATCTGTGCTACTGCCTATAGAGTGTGCCCTAGTGGCTGCAGCTCTGGTGCTTTGAGTCTGCCAGGAGAAAAGTGTGATATAAATGTTATTTGTCTTGTCTAATTTTTCTCTTGCATTAAGCATAAATGGTACATGCTAGGCTACTTTCAGCTACTTTCAGCTACTTTCAGCTACTTTCAGCTACTTTCAGCTAGTAGTGTTGGTGGTACAATGGATATGTTAGTTGCCTACCATACACTGAGGCCTGGGTTCAAATCCCTATCATGGTATATAAGCTGGTTTTTGAAATACTGGAATTCCCTGGCAGATGAGACCCTCCTCCCTCCAGGTAGGAGGGAGGAGGGAATAGGGAGAAGGGGTGGAGGGTGGAGGGAGGAGGGAGGAGGGAGGAACCCACAAACAGGCTAATTAAAATCTCCCTAGCACAGTGTGTAGCAGCTGTCCCTTAACTAATTAGTGTAGGCAGTATAAGGACCTTACTTGGAGGATGATGACACCTGATGTCCTGTAGCAGTACTGCAGGCTGTCACCACCGCATGATGACACCTGATGTCCTGTAGCGGTACTGCAGGCTGTCACCACCGCGTGATGACACCTGATGTCCTGTAGCAGTACTGCAGGCTGTCACCACCGCGTGATGACACCTGATGTCCTGTAGCAGTACTGCAGGCTATCACCACCGCGTGATGACACCTGATGTCCTGTAGCGGTACTACAGGCTGTCAGTGTACGGCGCCCATGGAGGAGTTGGCTTGCCAGGCTCTCTTCACCTGTGGGTCTTTCTGGTCCCTGCTTCCTCCTGGATGAGCGGCTGGTCACTAGTAAGTAGGCAGATCTACTTGTGACCTGTGGCTGTGTGACAGTGTCTAAAGAGTAATGGTTTGCGAGTCCACAGGGGTGGAGGCACAATTATTACACCCTCACCCTGGGTGCAATTTAGCATAGAAACTGCCCTGCATATACCAGTCTCTACAGAGAGAATATAAAATGGCCCCTTACCTGGAAAATCTCCAAACCTCTCAAGAGAGGAAAATCCTGAGCATCTACAGACTGAGTGCTCACAACCTCGAAATAGAGTCTGGGAGACACAGACAGATGTACAAACCCAGGGAGGAGAGACTGTGCCAACACTGTGAGCAAAAGACCCTCGAGGACGAAAATCACTTCCTGCTGCACTGCCCCAAATATACAGCTACCAGGGAAACCTTCTTTAAGAAACTGATGGAACCAGGGGCGTAGCAATAGGGGTTGCAGAGGTGTGCCATATCAATTGTTAGGTATAGAGTGCTTGGGGGGGGTCATTGTAAAACTTGCATCAGGGGCGGGGCTCACAGCTCCTTAGCTACGCCACTGGATGGAACGATTTCCAGACTTTCACACATTAGAGGATGAGAGAAAACACTGCATTCTACTAGGAGAAGAGAAATCCACAGTGACAATCACTGCACACTATGTCACACCATGCCACAGACTGAGAGGAGGAATCCACAGTGACAATCGCTGCACACTATGTCACAGCATGCCACAGACTGAGAGGAGGAATCCACAGTGACAATCACTGCACACTGTCACAGCATGCCACAGACTGAGAGGAGGGATCCACAGTGACAATTGCTGCACACTATGTCACAGCATGCCACAGACTGAGAGGAGGAATCCACAGTGACAATCACTGCACACTGTCACAGCATGCCACAGACTGAGAGGAGGGATCCACAGTGACAATTGCTGCACACTATGTCACAGCATGCCACAGACTGAGAGGAGCATAACAGAACTGTAAACGTCCTCCCAGAAAATGTCCATGAACTGCTAACTTACTGCACCCCCACCCCATCCCATCCAATGTCCCCCATCCCCCCTGCTTTGGCAATGCCTGTATTGAAGCTTGGTCATGCAATAAAGCTATCTTTGATTTGATATCAATCAGGAATGTTTCATATTTCCTCTGTTATAAGAAGGAAAATATCACCAAGCATTGTTTATTAGTAGGAGGGTTTTCGGTCTCTTTTAGCACCCTATACATTCCTAGTGGTTTGGGTCACCCGGAGCTACTTGGTTACTCAGTTGTACTGTTCCAAGCCCTATCCCCATACAGTCATATCAATCCCGGCCATGTACTGATGAGGGCCAAAAGCCTAAAACAGGCTGTCTACATGTGGGGTTGGTGTGGCTGTGTAATATTTAAAGCTACAGGCTTTCTATACACCAGCGGTTCTGAATGTTAGCCTGGCTTACAGGGGCGAAAATAGATAATTTGCATATTCAGTAGTGGTGCATTGTGGGTAACCACAAATGTTCACTTATAGCTGAATTATTGCAAGTTTCCTTCTGTTTTAAGAAGGCAAATTTCACCATATATTTAGTACTGACAGGTCCTGTTTTGAAGTCCTATAAATTGTGTGGAGGATAAAGTAATATATTGAAAAAGTAATCTTCAAGTCATCTTTGGGTGTGGAAATTCTTCCTCACAGAGATGTGAACACACACACACACACACACACACACACACACACACACACACACACACACACACACACACACACACACACACACACACACACACACACACACACACACACACACACACTGTACACACACACACACACACAACCTCACACTACACACAACCTCACACTACACACACACACACTGCACACACACACACGCGCTGTACACACACACACACACACACACACACACACCCGCGCTGTACACACACACACACACACACACACACACACACACACACACACACACCCGCGCTGTACACACACACACACACACACACACACACACACACACACACTGCACACACACACACACAGTACATACATACACAAACACACTGTACACACACACTGTATACACACCCACACACTGTACACACACACACACACACAACCTCACACTACACACAACCTCACACTACACACACACACACTGTACACACACATACACACACTGTACACACACACACACTGTACACACACACACTGTACACACACACACACTGTACACACTTTACACACATACACACACACGGGGCTTGATTCACTAAACCGTGCTGGTGTTTTCACGTGCCAATAAGCAATTACGCACAAAAATTCACGATTGCACGCAAAATTATGCGCGAAAACGCTAGCGCGGCCGTGATATGAGCTATGGCACCTCTGTTTCTTATGAGGTACTGAGATCAATACATTCTTGGACAAATCACCAGTAAGGAGAAGAGCATATCAACCTTACAGCCGACCCGTGGATCGGGGACTGGACGTCACCAACCTTACAGCAGACTCGTGGATCGGGGACTGGACGTCACACCAACCTCACAGCAGACCCGTGGATCGGGGACTGGACGTCACACTAACCTCACAGCAGACCCGTGGATCGGGGACTGGACGTCACACCAACCTTACAGCAGACCTGTGGATCGGGGACTGGACGTCACACCAACCTTATAGCAGACCCGTGGATCGGGGACTGGACGTCATACCAACCTCACAGCAGACCCTTGGATCGGGGACTGGACGTCACACCAACCTCACAGCAGTCCCGTGGATCGGGGACTGGACGTCACACCAACCTCACAGCAGACCCGTGGATCGGGGACTGGACGTCACACCAACCTTACAGCAGACCTGTGGATCGGGGACTGGACGTCACACCAACCTTATAGCAGACCCGTGGATCGGGGACTGGACGTCATACCAACCTCACAGCAGACCCTTGGATCGGGGACTGGACGTCACACCAACCTCACAGCAGACCCGTGGATCGGGGACTGGACGTCACACCAACCTCACAGCAGACCCGTGGATCGGGGACTGGACGTCACACCAACCTCACAGCAGACCTGTGGATCGGGGACTGGACACAGAGCGATCTATGACCAGTCTAACAGTGGTCATTCTGGAAGGGTGAGTGCAACTCCTATGGGATTTTCTTTCTGCATTGATGTATACAGCGGAGCGCTTTCTACTGACAACATACAAACTGTATTAAGGGGGATATCGCTGAACCCACTTTAGAGCGCATACGATACGCAGGAAGGACAAAGAGGACACTGACAGACACTGGCACAGCCTACAGCTGTGACCGGTTGCTTAAAGTGGGACTGTTTTCTGTGGACTCTGCTGGTGGTCCTTTGATCACCTGTTTGGTTTAGCGCTTTCCATTAGTATAATATTTTAGTTATCATGGTTTAGTGAATCAAGCCCATTGTACACAAACACACACACACACACCCACACACACTGTACACAAACACACACACACTGTACACACACACACACACACTGTACACACACACTATATACACATTGTACACACAGACACTTTACAAACACACACTGTCCACACACACACACTGTGTACACACACACACACTGTATACACACACACACACACACACACACACACTGTACACCCATTGTACACAGACACTTTACAACCACACACTGTACACACACACACACGCTGTATACACACACACACACACACACACACACACACACACACACACACACTGTACACACATTGTACACAGACACTTTACAACCACACACTGTACACACTGTACACACACACGCTGTACACACACACACATTTTACACAGACACTTTACAAACACACACTTTACACACACACTGTACATACACACACTGTACATACACACACACTGTACATACACACACACACACACTGTACACACACACACACACACACACACACACACACACACACACACACACACAGTACATACACACACACACACTGTACACACACTGTACACACACACACACACACTGTACATACACACACACACACACACACGTACTAATAGTATATCAAGACACACACACACACAGTACATACACACACACACTGTACACACACTGTACACACACACACACTGTACATACACACACACGTACTAATAGTATATCAAGACACACACACACACACACACACACACGGTACACACAC
This sequence comes from Hyperolius riggenbachi, assembly GCF_040937935.1. NCBI lineage: Eukaryota > Metazoa > Chordata > Amphibia > Anura > Hyperoliidae > Hyperolius > Hyperolius riggenbachi. The sequence goes on along the minus strand of NC_090654.1, from coordinate 299,268,062 downwards.
ACACACACACACACACACACACACACACAGACACACAGACACACAGACACACACTGTGCATACACACACTGCACACACACACACAGTACATACACACACACTGCACACACACACACACTGTACACACACATTGTACACACACACACACACACACACACACACACACACACACACACACACACACACACACACACACACACACACACACACACACTCCCAGGATTTCAATATTAAAGCCACAGATCCCTGGAGATGATAAGCAGGATCTGAGCTGTTTGCAGGGGATTTATCTGTCTTTTGGCTTCAGAAGAGAAGGTCCAGGTGGCTTCAGACAAACATGCAGGAATGAGAGCAGCTCCGTGTTATCTTACACAGTGGGGGGGATGAGAGGCCAGACCACCCCCATAGAGAGTAATTCAGACTTCACAAAAGACCCCCAGCCCTCCTTCCAATGCAGAGAGTAGAGGAATTCTGCCCCATTCCCAGCCTGTCCACACAATGCTCCAGGCCTCGAAAACCAGACTCTTCAGGTTCATACACACCTACCAACTATCTGTCCAACTATCTGCCAAACTTGTCTGTAATGCTGGGAATACACGCTTTGTTTTTGAGCTGATTAGATGGTTCGATAGATAATCTCTGACATGTCAGATCTCCCTTTAGATACTTTCGCCGCTCGATTTCTGATAGAAGTGAATAGAAAAGAAAATTGACTGCAGAATTGAGCGGCAAAAAACGACCGAGAGGAGAATCGAAAGAAACGAAGCGTGTATTCCCAGCATTAAGCCCCAACAGCAGTCTTTTATGCAGCACAATTGTTCAAACAGCTGATAAGAAGTCAATCCAACACTTGGATTGACTTATCAGTCTAATGAACTGTTTGAACAAAAGCAAAATACTTTTTTTTAGTTTTTTCAACTTGTTTCACAACAAAAGTTGTATGGGGCTTAACAGACAAGTTTGGTAGATAGTTGGACAGATATTTGGTAGGTGTGTATGAACCTTTAGTCTTCGGGCAGTCAAGCGGCCAGCGGGCAAAGGTGCTGTGTGGGGAGCGACTTAGTCTTTGGTCAGGCAGTCACACGGCGTGCAGGCAGAGATGCTGTGTGTGGGGACTGACTTAGTCTTCGGTCGTGCAGTAGCCCTCCGTGATCCATTTCTCATTCATTTTGATAAAGGTCAGGTACTGAACACTTTTGTGACTTAGGCGACTTCTCTTCTCAGTGACAATGCCTCCAGCTGCGCTGAAGGTCCTTTCTGATAGGACGCTTGCGGCAGGGCAGGAGAGAAGTTGGATGGCAAATTGGGACAGCTCTGGCCACAGGTCAAGCCTGCGCACCCAGTAGTCCAAGGGTTCATCATCGCTGCTCGCAGTGTCTACATCCATACTTAAGGCCAGGTAGTCGGCTACCTGCCGGTCCAGGTGTTGGTGGAGGGTGGATCCGGAAGGACTATGGCGAGGAGTTGGACTAAAGAATGTCCGCATGTCCGACATCACCCTGAGATCGCTGGAGCGTCCTCGCCTTGCCTGCGTGGACATGGGAGGATTACTGGCAGTGGTACCTTTATTTCGTTGTGCTGCCTGTGACATCACCCTTAAACACATTTTAAAGCATACTTCCCATATTGTGTTGCAAGTGCTGCATTCTTTTGGCCTTGTGGCGATTTGGAAACATCTCCGGCACTTTGTGCTTACACCGAGGGTCTAGTAGCGTGGCCACCCAGTACAGGTCATTCCCCTTGAGTTTTTTTATACGGGGGTCCCTCAACAGGCTGGACAGCATGAAAGACCCCATCTGCACAATGCCGACGTACTAGTCATCTCCTCTTGCTCTTCCTCAGTGATATCAGGTAAGTTCTCCTCCTCCCACAGCCACAAACAATACCACGGGAAAGGTTAGCAGCACAAGCCCGCCCACTGCAGTTGTTCTTCTGTCTCCTCCTCAGAGCCACCTTCCTCCTCTGACTCCTCTTCCTCAAACAACTCCTTCTCCTCCTCCTCCTCCTCCCCCCTTCTCTGTGATGCTGCAGGTGTTGATGACACTACTGGTTCTGCTGATGTTTCAAACAAATTTTCCTCCTCTTGCTGTTCATGCTCCTCTACAGTTTGATCCACCACTCTACGCATGGCACGCTCCAGGAAGAAAGCGTATGGGATCAGGTCACTGATGGCACTTTCACTGCGACTCCCCAGGTTTGTCCCCTCCTCAAACGGACTCATGAGCCTGCAGACATTACGCATGAGTGTCCAGTACTTCGGCCAGAAAATCTCCAGCTCCCCAGAACCTGACTTTTCACTGTAGTTATACAGATACTCGTTGACGGCTTTCTCCTGTTGTAGCAGGCAGTCCAGCATCAGGAGGGTCAAATTCCAGCGAGTTGGGCTATCGAAAATCAATCGCCTCACCAGCAAATTATTTCTCTGCTGAATATCAGCCAAGCGCGCCATGGCCGTGTAGGAACACCTGAAATTCCCACACACCTTCCTGGACTGCTTCAGGACCTCCTGTAAGCCTGGGTACTTCGACAGAAATCTTTGGATTATAAGATTGAGCACATGTGCCATGCAAGGTTCATGTGTCAACTTTCCCAAATTCAAAGCCGAAATGAGATTGTTGCCGTTGTCACACACCACGTTGCCAATCTCCAGTTGGTGAAGGGCCAGCCACTGATCCACCTGTTTGTTCAGAGCGGCCAGGAGTGCTGCTCCGGTGGGACTCTCAGATTTGAGGCAAGACATGTCCAAGATGGCGTGACACCATCATACCTGGCATGTGGCCTAGGCCCTGGGGAGCAGTTTAGGCTGGGGGTGAGCAGTTTGAAAGAACGCAGCAGTAGAGTAGCACTTAGCCGAGGAGGAGGATGACAGTGAAGAGGATGTAGCAGGAGGAGTAGGAGGACAAGGAGGGGAGGTGGCAGCAGGCCTACCTGCAAGACGTGGAGGTGTCACAAGTTGGTCCGCTGCACAGCCACATACTCCCTGCTTGTCAGCGGTCACCAGGTTGACCCAATGGGCAGTGTAAGTAATGTACCTGCCCTGACTGTGCCTTTGCAGACCAGACATCCGTGGTCAGATGGACCCTTGACGCAACGCTTTGTGTCAGAGATGACACCACGTGCCTTTCAACATCACGGTACAGTTTGGGTATCGCCTTTTTAGAGAAACAATTGCGGCCTGGTATTTTCCATTGCCGTGTCCCAATCGCCACAAATTTTCGGAAGGCCACAGAGTCCACCAGCTTGTTGTATGGTAACAGCTGTTGGGCTAACAGTTCCACCAAGCCAGCTGTCAGACTGCGGGCAAGGGGGTGACTGGCAGACATTGGCTTCTTCCGGTCACTGTCATGAGCTGTTTAGGATGACAATCTCCCCCTGCTTCTTGCAGCAACTCCTCTCCTCCTACTCCTCTCTGACTCCCCCTCTGAACTGTCCCCCTGTTCATCTCGTCTATTGGGAACCACGTACCATCTATGGCAGGATCATCATCATCCTCCTCCACAGTTTCACCTCTATCAGATCCCTCCAAAACTGCACCAACAACAGGTACTTCATCATCATCCTCACCTTACGTCCATACTGGCGCCTAACTCAGACATATGACGGGGTGGTGTAACGTGCTTAGCACCTTCATCTTGTAACAAGAATGGCTGCGAATCAGTTAATTCCCCACCAAATAACTCCTGCGAATTCTCAAATGGAGCGGATGTGGTGCTAGTAGTAGTGGTGGTGGCTGCCGGCTGAGTGTTAAGTGGTGTGTCCGCATCAGAGCAGGCGGAGGAAGATATGTCACAGTTCAATGCGGAGGATGAGGTGTCCTGTGTTAAATAGTTAAAGAGAACCTGTAACAAAAAAAAGTTCCCCTGGGGGGTACTCACTTTGGGAAGGGGAAGCCTCAGGGTCCCAATGTGGCTTCCCCTCTCCTGTAGCTGCAGGCAGTCCAGCGCTGGCTCCCCCGAAGTGTCCCAGAATCCTCCCTTGACAAGGCTGACAAGCGCTGATTTAATCTTCCTGGCTCCAGCGGGGGCGCTGTTGCAGCTCTCTGCATGGAGATAGGGGAAAATAGCCGATCTTCGTTGGGTCTGCTCTACTACGCAGGAGACTTGCGCCTGCGCAGTAGAACGCCTATTTTCGCCTACCTCCAAGCGGAGAGCCAATACTGCGCCTGTGCTAAAGCCGGGAAGGTAAATATTTACATCTCCGCTGTTTGGGGAGCTTTATCGCCGCCGCTGTGGGACCGAGGAGGACAGGGGAAGCCTCAATAGGATCCGGAGGCTTCCCCCACCCGAGGCGAGTACCCCCCAGGGGAGTTTTTTCTTTACCGGTTTTCTTTAAGTACGTCCTGACAATCTTGGGGGGTTCATGGTCCGTGCCTTCTGAACACTGTACTTCGGTTGAGGGCCGCACAAAATCATATCAGCATGACCTCGAACAGACCTGCGGGGTGGCCTGCCCCTGCCTGTTATTTTTACCAAATTGGTGGTGGTGGGGCGGGGGGGGGGGGGTTGCAGTAGTTCTAACAATATTCAATAGTGGTAGACAGTGTGTGTAATCACAAAGAGACACACAATCAGTGTCAAATACACAGCAGCGGTGTGCGTGCATCACTGGGAGGCGCACTTGAACACACACAGAGGTGTCCTATAGTACTTTCAATCACAAATACAGTTGCAAGCTAAGCACTGCTTATGATACACAGGGTGCTGGCTTGTAGAACTACAAGGGCCAGTAACTGACTGTGGCCTGTATGCAGTGTGTAACCCACACAGATATCAATAACAGATACAGTTGGAAGCTAAGCACAGCTTATGATGATAGACAGTGTGCTGGCTTGTAATAGATAGAAGACGATAGTAGAACTGCAAGGCCCAGCAATGACTGTGGCCGGCCTGTATGCAGTGTCTGACACACACACACACACACACACACAAAGAATAGAATATGAGCCCTCAAAAGGGTTTGTTTTTTTTTGGGTGGTTTCAGCAATAAAGAACAGCCTAGCTAACTGTCCCTGTCTCTCTGTGGGTTGTATGCAGTGTCACCCACAAAGGAAGCTATGGTATAGTACATTAAATTACAGATACAGTGGAAAGGTATGCACTGGTATAGCAGAGTGTGCTGCCAGTGGTGGGACTACAAATCCCAGCTAGCCTGGCTGGCAACTGTCTGTGGATCTATGTATGCAGTGTCACCCACAAAGACAGCTATGCTCAAGTTAAATCACAAATGCAGTGAAAAGATATGCAATGGTAATACAGAGTGTGGGCCTGGCACAGTACAGCAAATAGGCCTAGCTGCGACAGGGCTGCATCTATGCCTGTCTGTGGCCACACAAAAAAAAAAAAAAAACACACATCAGAAGAACATTAGCTCTCAAAAGAGCTTTTGTGGGGTGCTTTCAGCAACAACGCTGAGCGAGATGCAAGCTAACAAAAGCCTAACTAACGCTTTCCCTATCTCCAGCAAGCTCTCCTTGCTCTCACTATAGCAAGATCAGAAGAGTGAGAACATGGCTGAAGCTGCTGCGTTTTTATAGGGGGGGGGGGGGGGGTGCGGGGCCCGTGGGTGAGTGCAGCCTGATTGGCTGCCATGTGTCTGCTGACTGATGTAGAGGGTCAAAGTTTAGCCCAATGACAAGGTATGGGGGCAGGTCGAATGCACTATGTGTCCGCTTCCCGCTGCGGGCGGGGATAGCTGATATCCGCGCAGACTACGTGCCAGGCGAACCATTCGGGCCATCTCTAGGCCCAATAGCCTTAGTTTCCCCTTAGCTTAGCCAGTCTCCCTTTTTCGTACATTGCACTGTGCTGCGGTGCTGCTGTACCGATCTGGTGTGAGCATGCGGTGCCGCTGTACCGATCTGGTGTGAGCATGCAGTGCCGCTGTACCGATCTGGTGTGAGCGTGCGGTGCCGCTGTACCGATCTGGTGTGAGCGTGCGGTGCCGCTGTACCGATCTGGTGTGAGCGTGCGGTGCCGCTGTACCGATCTGGTGTGAGCATGCGGTGCCGCTGTACCGATCTGGTGTGAGCATGCGGTGCCGCTGTACCGATCTGGTGTGAGCGTGCGGTGCCGCTGTACCGATCTGGTGTGAGCATGCGGTGCCGCTGTACCGATCTGGTGTGAGCATGCGGTGCTGCTGTACCGATCTGGTGTGAGCATGCAGTGCCGCTGTACCGATCTGGTGTGAGCGTGCGGTGCCGCTGTACCGATCTGGTGTGAGCGTGCGGTGCCGCTGTACCGATCTGGTGTGAGCATGCGGTGCCGCTGTACCGATCTGGTGTGAGCGTGCGGTGCCGCTGTACCGATCTGGTGTGAGCATGCGGTGCCGCTGTACCGATCTGGTGTGAGCATGCGGTGCCGCTGTACCGATCCGGTGTGAGCATGCGGTGCCGCTGTACCGATCTGGTGTGAGCGTGCGGTGCCGCTGTACCGATCCGGTGTGAGCATGCGGTGCCGCTGTACCGATCTGGTGTGAGCATGCGGTGCCGCTGTACCGATCCGGTGTGAGCATGCGGTGCCGCTGTACCGATCCGGTGTGAGCATGCGGTGCCGCTGTACCGATCCGGTGTGAGCATGCGGTGCCGCTGTACCGATCCGGTGTGAGCATGCGGTGCCGCTGTACCGATCCGGTGTGAGCATGCGGTGCCGCTGTACCGATCTGGTGTGAGCATGCGGTGCCGCTGTGCCGATCTGGTGTGAGCATGCGGTGCCGCTGTGCCGATCTGGTGTGAGCATGCGGTGCCGCTGTACCGATCTGGTGTGAGCATGCGGTGCCGCTGTACCGATCTGGTGCGAGCATGCGGTGCCGCTGTGCCGATCTGGTGTGAGCATGCGGTGAAACCCCCCCCCCCCCCCCCCCCCCAACAAACAAAAAAAAACACATAAACCAGGCATATTGGCCTCAAGTTTGGACATTTAAATAAGTTATTAGGGCGATACTAAAGGGGGTGGGGCCAGCAAAATGGCAAAGACTGTTAACCCTTTGCACACTCGAATGCACATCTTCATACAAATGCATTCACAGGAATCAATCATCCAGGCACCAGTGCTATCCCTGACAAGATTAGCTGCAGGCTTGTTTCTGGTGTGATGCACACACTACTGCAGCCAAATAGATCAGCAGGGCTACCAGGCAACTGGTATTGTTTAGAAGGCAATAAATATGGCAGCCACTATATTCTTCTCACTCCAGTTCTCCTTTAAAAGCTGAAAGAAAGACCTGAAGAACTTCTTGCCTTTTACAGGCTGTGGTCTTGGTACAAAAGGATACATTCTCTTATGTAGTCTAAACTCACAAGGGAGCTAAATAAATCTATCTACGTTCACCACACACCAGCATACACTGTGCATACCGACAACGGTCAGACTGGGGAAGGGGGGAGTGTGCACTGCATAATCCTTCCCCGCAAGGACCCCAGTGCACTAACTGGAAGAGTCTTTATTCAACCCAAATAATGCTTCATACACACTTAAGATAAAAGTCTTTGGAAAAGGCAAGATCACAGACCAATCTTACCACCCTTCATGTAGTATGAGAGCCATACTCTACACAGTCTATTCTATGGAGCTGAACTTCCCATCAGACAGAAATCTTACCCCCTTCCATGTAGTATGAGAGCCATACTCTACACAGTCTATTCTATGGAGCTGCACTCCCCATCAGACAGAAATCTTACCCCCTTCCATGTAGTATGAGAGCCACACCTACACAGTCTATTCTATGGAGCTGCACTCCCCATCAGACAGAAATCTTACCCCCTTCCATGTAGTATGAGAGACATACCTACACAGTCTATTCTATGGAGCTGAACTCCCCATCAGACAGAAATCTTACCCCCTTCCATGTAGTATGAGAGCCACACCTACACAGTCTATTCTATGGAGCTGCACTCCCCATCAGACAGAAATCTTACCCCCTTCCATGTAGTATGAGAGCCACACCTACACAGTCTATTCTATGGAGCTGCACTCCCCATCAGATAGAAATCTTACCCCTTCCATGTAGTATGAGAGCCACACCTACACAGTCTATTCTATGGAGCTGAACTCCCCATCAGATAGAAATCTTACCCCTTCCATGTAGTATGAGAGCCATACCTACACAGTCTATTCTATGGAGCTGAACTCCCCATCAGACAGAAATCTTACCCCCTTCCATGTAGTATGAGAGCCACACCTACACAGTCTATTCTATGGAGCTGCACTCCCCATCAGACAGAAATCTTACCCCCTTCCATGTAGTATGAGAGCCACACCTACACAGTCTATTCTATGGAGCTGCACTCCCCATCAGACAGAGATCTTACCCCCTTTCATGTAGTATGAGAGCCATACTCTACACAGTCTATTCTATGGAGCTGAACTCCCCATCAGACAGAAATCTTACCCCCTTCCATGTAGTATGAGAGCCATACCTACACAGTCTATTCTATGGAGCTGAACTCCCCATCAGACAGAAATCTTACCCCCTTCCATGTAGTATGAGAGCCACACCTACACAGTCTATTCTATGGAGCTGAACTCCCCATCAGATAGAAATCTTACCCCTTCCATGTAGTATGAGAGCCACACCTACACAGTCTATTCTATGGAGCTGAACTCCCCATCAGATAGAAATCTTACCCCTTCCATGTAGTATGAGAGCCATACCTACACAGTCTATTCTATGGAGCTGAACTCCCCATCAGACAGAAATCTTACCCCCTTCCATGTAGTATGAGAGCCACACCTACACAGTCTATTCTATGGAGCTGCACTCCCCATCAGACAGAAATCTTACCCCCTTCCATGTAGTATGAGAGCCACACCTACACAGTCTATTCTATGGAGCTGAACTCCCCATCAGACAGAAATCTTACCCCCTTCCATGTAGTATGAGAGCCACACCTACACAGTCTATTCTATGGAGCTGAACTCCCCATCAGACAGAAATCTTACCCCCCTCCATGTAGTATGAGAGCCACACCTACACAGTCTATTCTATGGAGCTGCACTCCCCATCAGACAGAAATCTTACCCCCTTCCATGTAGTATGAGAGCCAAACCTACACAGTCTATTCTATGGAGCTGCACTCCCCATCAGATAAAATCTTTGCAAGATGCTGCACACAAAGATGCCCGTACACACTCAAAAGATCATTATCTGCAAAAGATCTGTTACTGCAAAATATCCATCCCTGCAAAATGCATTCATAGTCTATGAGATCTGCAGATCATCATACACACCTTGTTTAACAGACTTCATCTGCATATCTGGCAATCATCTGCAGATCCGAAAATCCATCCTGGTGGATGTGATCTGCAGATGATCTGCAGATAATTGTCTGTTAAACCAAGTGTGTATGATGATCTGCAGATCTCATAGACTATGAATGCATTTTGCAGGAATGGATATTTTGCAGGAACAGATCTTTTGCAGATAATGATCTTTTGAGTGTGTACAGCATCTGTGTGTGCAGCATCTTGCAAGGGTTTCTGTCTGATGGGGAGTGCAGCTCCATAGAATAGACTGTGTAGAGTATGGCTCTCATACTACATGGAAGGGGGTAAGATTGGTCTGTGATCTTGCCTTTTCCAAAGACTTTTATCTCAAGTGTGTATGAAGCATAACTATGGAACTATGCAATGCAACAGCTCTGTAAACATTGCCTTACAAAGGAGAGAAGGGAAACAACAAGAAATATGGGTATTGTAAAGCTACACGGTGTCAATAACTGTCATCCTGCAACAGCCATCCTGCAACAGTCATCCTGCAACAGTCATCAACAGTCATCCTGCAACACTCATCTGCAACGGTCAGCCTGCAACACTCATCCTGCAACAGTCAGTCTGCAACAGTCAGCCTGCAGCGATCCGGACTTGGATACATGTATCTATTTGGTATGTAAGCTCCCCTTCGTTGGTATGTAAAATATAAATCGGAAGTTAATTTCCTGCTCTTGCGAGTTTTGATATATTCCAGCCCTGAAGCCAATAAAACTGACAAGTGAAGTGTTTGAATTTGTTATTTAAATAGAATAACAAACATGTCTGCTTCCTGTGCCTACAAATATTATGCACACAAACAAGCCAGTGCGTCACAAAGCCACCAACTTGTAACATTTGTTGCAGATCTCTCCAGACAGATTGTTATTTTTTAACTGGAGAAGAACGTGCAGAACATTGACCTAGTTTGGATTGTAAGCCAGGTGACTGTCAATAAAGCTGGTTGGATACAGGAGGAGAAGGGGAAAAAAAAGGCTGGCACTGAGGACAGGCAGGACGGGGAGGAGAGCTGGTGGAGGACAGGCAGGGGAGGAGAGCTGGAGAGAGAGCAGAGATCCTGGCTGAGCTGGAGGATCTGCTCGGAGCCCTCTGGAGTAACTGTGCTGGTGGAGGGAGGTCACCCTTGAAGAACCCTTTGCACACAAGTTGCCACCAGCAATGAATGAGCCCTGTGGACCAGGTTGGTGGCTCGCATGTGTTGTAGCAGCTCAGGGATGCTAGTTGGCAGAAGGGGACTTTGATCTTGGCGGTGGACCCTTTTTTTCGCTTCATTTTGTTTTTTACGCCTAGCATCTGCCATGGCCAAACATTCTCAAGGAGGGTCCTCGGAGGACCTCAACAAGATCCCAGATGAGGAACTCCTGAGGTGGACCAAGGAGGATCTCCTGAAGCGGCTGAGGAAGGTGGACACCGAGAAGATGAACCTGATGGTGGAGCATGGCAATCTGATGAAGGACGTGAACCGGAGGCTGCAGCTCCACCTGCACGAGATCAGGGGCTTGAAGGAAGTCAACCAAAAACTTCAGGACGACAACCAGGAGCTCCGGGAACTCTGCTGCTTCCTGGACGACGACCGGCAGAAGGGCAAAAAGCTGTCCAGGGAATGGCAGAGGTTCGGCAGGCATACAGCCAGCACGATGTTGAAGGAGGTGGGGGTTTACCAGCAGAAGCTGAAGGAGCTGGAGGCCAAGCAGGAGGCTCTTCTGAGGGACAACCTGGAGCTGAAGGAGATTGTCCTAATGCTGGACGAGGAGAGGAACGGGGCAGGCTCAAGAAGTTCCATAGACAGCCAGACCAGCCTCACCAACCTCAATGGAAGTTCTGGTACCAGGGATGTGGGAGATGGCAGTAGTACCTCCAGCACGGGCAGCGCTGGGAGCCCAGATCACCATCATCACCCGAAAGCAGTGGAGAGTAGTACGTCTGGAAGCATCAGGAGGTCTGCAGATGACCTGTCCACCTTGCCCCACCACAGGAGTATCCCTAATGGACTGAATGGTAAGTCAGAGCCCTATTCTCCTACTGGGCTCTTCTGTTTGAGGCTCTGGATAAATAAGCAATTGGTTAATTAGCTGCAAGGTGTACTGCTGCAGGGCTAGAGGTCCTATCAGGCAGACAAATCTAACTTCAAAGTGTTTCTCAATTAGGGTAATTGTATGATTATATAATGCTAATGATTTGCCTGCTCTGTTCAATTCTTTGCTTGCAGAATGTTATTGCTGTGTGACTGGACTGCTGCTTTTAATTAGGCTAATGCTCAATGCGCTCAAAGGGGTCAGTCAGGCTGATATATCAGATATCCAATGAATAACAGCGACATATTTCTCTTGGGGAGAAGCTTTTTGACCATACAGTCCCACAAGCATGAAATATCTCCATTACGCCTTGTTTACATTGCGTTCCGTTCGCGTGGCCATTAGCGTTGGGCGGTTTTTGAGACTTTTTTTTTTTCGATTCCCGGCGCTTGGGTGGGCGATTTTGTTTTTGTGCTAAGCGGTTTTCTAAACGTTTTCCCTGAGCGGTTTTGTAATTCACTCACTCATGTGAGTCAGGAAGTGAACTCTTTGACCTGGAAAAGAATAAATACAATGTATGTATTCTGAAAAATGTGAACGCAATCGCTGCACAAAGCGATTTTGTGAGCGTTTTGCGGTTTTCCTATACCTTCCATTGAGGCGGAATCACCTCAGAAATGGCCCAAGCAGCGATTCTCTGAGGGGATCGGAAACGACCCGCTCAGAGGTGAACTCCTAGGGAATCATTGCACAAGCGTTCTTAGGGCGATTTTGAAAATCTCCCGCGTTTGAAAAAAGGGCAAAAACGCCCTTGGTGTGATCGACCCCTCGAGGCTCAGATCCTGTCACCCAAAATGATGGAGCCCTGCACAGAAAGGCAGTTTGGCCGAAGGTGGATGCCTGCTCTATGGAGAGCATCTCTGAGAGTCATTTAGGGATCTGGCTCAGTGACTCTGTGAGACCTATGCTAGATTGTACCAAGATAACGATACACAATCGTCCTGGGCAACAATAATCTTGTGTCTGTGTAGCTGTAGGGAAGCAGCCAATAGGAAAAGCTTACTTGTGGTTATTGTTTTTCATCAGGGATTTGACACACCGCTAGCCCTCAGGCTAACAATGCATTCTGTTGCTACTAAGGAGTGTTCAATCAGGATGATACAATTTATTGGCTAACTACATTACATCCTGTAAGCCTGACGAAGGCTACAAGGCCGAAAGCTTGCTTATTCTTATTCTTTGTAGTTAGCCAATAAATGGTATCATCCTGATTTAAGACTTCTTGCTTTTACTGATGGCTAACACGGTACAATACCCTACTGCTACTAATAGTCTCTTTAAGGCTCAGTTCACATCGCCATGAAAACCCTTCCGTTTTAGCAGACCGTACTGGAAAGGATCCTATGCCAATCAATCGTATCGGGCCACACAGTGCCCCGTTGGAATGGATCCCTTTGGTTAGTTCCCTCAAATAGACCGAAAGTTTTTTTTTTTTTTGGGGGGGGGGACGACACTGTTTTTTGGACAGAGGGTCAAGGATCAAAAACTGATGCCCAATAAAAAGTTTACACAGTTTTTGATCCTTCCAGTGTGAACCGGGCCTTTAAACTTACCTGGGGCTTCCTCCAGCCACCTGTATGCTGTGAACTCTCTCGCCCTACTCCTGGGCCTGCAGTGGAGTTTTCAGTCTAGCCCAGTCACTCTCCACTGCTGGGTCCTGGGTGCGCACCCAACCCCCCCCCCCCCCCCCCCCCCAGATTGTGATCCTATGGCTGGGAGCTTCCTGTGCAAGCGCAGTCACAGTCAAACCACGCATGCACGGAACGCTTCCAGCACACGTGGGACCACGATCAGGGTGCGCACGTGGCTGGGACCGCACATGCACAACTGGGGAATTTACCGGGCCACACTGCGGGAGAACGCAGCAGCCTGAGAGGATAAGGAGGGAGCCCACAGGTGGCTGGAGGAAGTCCTAGGTAAGTATAGATGTTTGTGTTTATCTCTGGTTCTTGCTAAGTGGCCATACACTGTACACACATTACAAAGGTGAATGATCATCCGCTGAAGCTGTGCTTATCGCTTGTTTCAGCTGACTTTTATCTCATTTGTGTACATACCTTAAAGCAGTGTTCCCCCAACCCTGTCCTCAGTGCCCACTAACAGGGCATGTTCTGCAGAGATCCACAGAGGGAGCTGAACACTAATGACCTCACCTGTTCATGTCTGTGGTTTCCTGCAGGACATACACTGCTGGTGGGCCCTGAGGACAGGGTTGGGGAACTCTGCCTTAAAGGACACCTGAAGTGAGAGTGATATAGAGGCTGACATATTTATTTCCTTTTACATAATACCAGTTGCCTGGCTGTCCTGCTGATCCTCGGCATAAATATGGCAGCCTTCATATCCCCCTCAGTTCAGGGCTAGATTTACACAGGCCTCTGAAAATCTCCTGAATGGAGGCCATGCTTCTGTTGCCACAACATCTAGTTTAGTGTGCCGGCTGCGTTGTCATTTCCTGCGGAATGCCTGTGAAATGACCACAAAATGCTGCAAATACCGTCCACTGAGCGCAAAGCCGATCTCTGGACTGAACGCCAACATTGAACCCCCAGAGTCTGCGCATTTCTGCTGCAAATACTGTTCACTGAGAATGGGTATCGGCTCCAGCCTCCAGCAAACCATCAGCCTCTCTTGACTTTCAAATGATACCAGAATTTCTGTATCTATTGGATAAGAGTACACCTAAGGCCCAGTTCACAGTGCATCAGTTGTGTCATACAGCTCTATGGGCCTGTTCACAGTGCATCAGTTGTGTCATACAATGCTATCGGCCAGTTCACAGTGCATCAGTTGTGCCATACAATGCTATGGGCCAGTTCACAGTGCATCAGTTGTGCCATACAATGCTATGGGCCAGTTCACAGCGTATCAGTTGTCATACAATGCTATGGGCCTGTTCACAGTGCATCAGTTGTCATACAATGCTATGGGCCTGTTCACAGCGTATCAGTTGTGTCATACAGCTCTATGGGCATGTTCACAGCGTATCAGTTGTGTCATACAGCTCTATGGGCATGTTCACAGCGTATCAGTTGTGTCATACAGCTCTATGGGCCATTTCACAGTGTATCAGTTGTGCCATACAATGCTATGGGCTAGTTCACAGTGCATCAGTTGTCATACAATGCTATGGGCCAGTTCACAGTGCATCAGTTGTGTCATAGAGCTCTATGGGCCAGTTCACAGCGTATCAGTTGTGTCATACAATGCTATGGACTTGTTCACAGTGCATCAGTTGTGTCATACAATGCTATGGGCCAGTTCACAGCGTATCAGTTGTGTCATACAGCTCTATGGGCCAGTTCACAGTGCATCAGTTGTGTCATACAGCTCTATGGGCCAGTTCAGTGTATCAGTTGTCATACAATGCTATGGACTTGTTCACAGTGCATCAGTTGTGTCATACAATGCTATGGGCCTGTTCACAGTGCATCAGTTGTGTCATACAATGCTATGGGCCTGTTCACAGTGCATCAGTTGTGTTATACAGCTCTATGGGCCTGTTCACAGTGCATCAGTTGTCATACAATGCTATGGGCCAGTTCACAGTGCATCAGTTGTGTCATACAGCTCTATGGGCTATTTCACAGTGCATCGGTTGTGCCATACAATGCTATGGACTTGTTCACAGTGCATCAGTTGTGTCATACAATGCTATGGACTTGTTCACAGTGCATCAGTTGTGTCATACAATGCTATGGGCCAGTTCACAGTGCATCAGTTGTGTCATACAATGGTATGGACTTGTTCACAGTGCATCAGTTGTGCCATACAATGCTATGGGCCAGTTCACAGTGCATCAGTTGTGTCATACAATGCTATGGACTTGTTCACAGTGCATCAGTTGTGTCATACAATGCTATGGGCCAGTTCACAGCGTATCAGTTGTGTCATACAGCTCTATGGACCTGTTCACAGTGCATCAGTTGTGCCATACAATGCTATGGGCCAGTTCACAGTGTATCAGTGGTCATACAATGCTATGGGCCAGTTCACAGTGCATCAGTTGTGCCATACTATGCTATGGGCCAGTTCACAGTGCATCAGCTGTGTCATACAATGCTATGGGCCAGTTCACAGTGTATCAGTTGTGCCATACAATGCTATGGGCCACTTCACAGTGCATCAGTTGTGTCATACAATGCTATGGGCCAGTTCACAGTGTATCAGTTGTGTCATACAATGCTATCGGCCAGTTCACAGTGCATCAGTTGTGTCATACAATGCTATGGGCCAGTTCACAGTGCATCAGTTGTGTCATACAATGCTATGGGCCAGTTCACAGTGCATCAGTTGTGTCATACAATGCTATGGGCCAGTTCACAGTGCATCAGTTGTGTCATACAATGCTATGGGCCAGTTCACAGTGCATCAGTTGTGTCATACAATGCTATGGGCCAGTTCACAGTGCATCAGTTGTGTCATACAATGCTATGGGCCAGTTCACAGTGCATCAGTTGTGTCATACAATGCTATGGGCCAGTTCACAGTGCATCAGTTGTCATACAGCTCTATGGGCCAGTTCACAGTGTATCAGTTGTCATACAGCTCTATGGGCCTGTTCACAGTATTGCGTTGTAACGGATCACATTATTCTGACTTGCTGCATGCAGGCTTTGTATGAATGTCTATGCCCAGCCTCATTATAGCGCGTGAGTTCTGAACCTGGCCTTGTGATAGAAATCTGTGGCTATGTCACTGTGTTCTCTGTAGCGCCTCTCACTGGTTGTTTCTCATTTTGGATACATTTCTTCCAAAGTTAACATTTATTTAGCAAGGAAGAAACTTGCTGTTGGTTTCCATACTCTTGTGTAGAACATAACGGTATACATTGTTGTGGTATGGCACATGGGTGTGGGCTGAGTGAGTAACCCATGGCAACCAGCCGTGGCAGTTATCAGCATGGTACATGGGCACTGCTGCTGTATAAGTTGCTGTGTCTCAGTGTCTATTGTCTGTTCTCAGCTCCAGACAGGACCTTCACCTGACACCACAGCAGTGAGTAACCCATGGCAACCAGCCGTGGCAGTTATCAGCATGGTACATGGGCACTGCTGCTATATAAGATGCTGTGTCTCAGTGTCTATTGTCTGTTCTCAGCTCCAGACAGGACCTTCACCTGACACCACAGCAGTGAGTAACCCATGGCAACCAGCCGTGGCAGTTATCGGCATGGTACATGGGCACTGCTGCTATATAAGATGCTGTGTGTTAGTGTCTATTGTCTGTTCTCGGCTCCAGAGAGGGCCGCATGGAGTGTAATGTGGCTCCTCCTCCCCAGCTGCCCCCAGACTGCTGATTAGTAACATTGCCATGATGATCAATGAAATTTTTTTTATTATACTTTGTTGTGAGACCCCGTGCCTGTGTGATAAGGCTGTGATGGAAGCAGCATGACCACTCCCAGGGCACGGCTTACTGTCCTGAGATCACTTGCATGCTAAGCTTGTGGTCTTTTCCAGCTCATCGGTTCCTTGGCTTCCAATACCACCACAATGCCCACATCTGCCTCCTGCTCCTGACTTGGCTCCTCCAACAGCCCCTGACTGTCTCGCTGCAATTGCCTCCTTCATGGCCTCCCGATTTCTGAAACTCAACATGGGCAACACTGAAATCGTAATGTCCCCCCCCCGCCCAACATCACAACCTCTGATGGTACTTCCATCACCCCCGTCCCCCATCCTCACTGCCTAGGCCTAATACTGCATAATACTGGACACCAGTCTCTCATTCACACACAGTGACACTTCATAACAGAGTGTCTGATTTCTGTAACAGGAGGTAGGAGGCGAAATCCTTCCAATGGAGACACAGACAGCAATAAAACCCCACAAAAGCCTCTGAACCCTTTCCACAGAACACAAAACATTAAAGTGTCACACTTTTAACTTCTCTGCCCACAAACCAGTATATGCTAATAATAATAATATGCTGCACAGGGTGTGGGTGGCTGCTTCTATCAGACGTTTCTCACACAGGTATTGGCACATGACCATGTTCTCTTTTTTTTCCCAGCGTTTGGCTATCTAGCGGTTTTATGTCTCAGGGACTCCGCTGGTGTAATATCCGCTGAAAGGTGAATTCCGCTCATACAGGTGAAGGAATGTACCTGGCCCCCACCTCCCGCTTGTGAGAGCTGCTGTGTTACATTTCTCAGATATGTTGTGACATACTTACAATTGTTCTGCAGCAGAAAGCATTATGAGTATCTTGGTTCCTGGATCTCCATGTAAGGGAACAGCTGTGTGGTGGTCCAAGACACCCCCACCCCTCCCTCTGACACTGCAGAGGTCTAGTCCCAGCGCCGCCCCCTCCGCAGGCCCATCCCAGCGCCGCCCCATCCGCAGGCCCGTCCCAGCGCCGCCCCCCTCCGCAGGCCCATCCCAGCGCCGCCCCATCCGCAGGCCCGTCCCAGCGCCGCCCCATCCGCAGGCCCGTCCCAGCGCCGCCCCGTCCGCAGGCCCGTCCCAGCGCCGCCCCGTCCGCAGGCCCGTCCCAGCGCCGCCCCTTCCGCAGGCCCGTCCCAGCGCCGCCCCCGTCCGCAGGCCCGTCCCAGCGCCGCCCCCGTCCGCAGGCCCGTCCCAGCGCCGCCCCCGTCCGCAGGCCCGTCCCAGCGCCGCCCCCGTCCGCAGGCCCGTCCCAGCGCCGCCCCCGTCCGCAGGCCCGTCCCAGCGCCGCCCCCGTCCGCAGGCCCGTCCCAGCGCCGCCCCCGTCCGCAGGCCCGTCCCAGCGCCGCCCCGTCCGCAGGCCCGTCCCAGCGCCGCCCCGTCCGCAGGCCCGTCCCAGCGCCGCCCCGTCCGCAGGCCCGTCCCAGCGCCGCCCCGTCCGCAGGCCCGTCCCAGCGCCGCCTCGTCCGCAGGCCCGTCCCAGCGCCGCCCCGTCCGCAGGCCCGTCCCAGCGCCGCCCCGTCCGCAGGCCCGTCCCAGCGCCGCCCCGTCCGCAGGCCCGTCCCAGCGCCACCCCCTCCGCAGACAGGCCCATGTCACGGGCTTGCACATGACCAACAGCACAGACCCCATGGACCTGACATTTCCACACCTGAGCGGGGCGGTGCTGCTGGACTGGCGCAGTGTGGCAGCTCTTCAGGGGTCTCGGCACCGGAGGGATGGAGGGGGACGGAGGAAGCCTCTTAAAGATCCAGTGTTAGACACTTTCCTTTAATATCCTCACAGGTTTACTTTAACAATACCAGTTACATAGTTACATAGTTACATAGTTATTTTGGTTGAAAAAAGACATACGTCCATCGAGTTCCACCAGTACAAAGTACAACACCAGCCTGCTCCCTCACATATCCCTGTTGATCCAGAGGAAGGCGAAAAAAACCCTTACAAGGCATGGTCCAATTAGCCCCTAAAGGGAAAAATTCCTTCCCGACTCCAGATGTCAATCAGATAAAATCCCTGGATCAACATCATTAGGCATTACCTAGTAATTGTAGCCATGGATGTCTTTTAACGCAAGGAAAGCATCTAAGCCCCCTTTAAATGCAGGTATAGAGTTTGCCATAACGACTTCCTGTGGCAATGCATTCCACATCTTAATCACTCTTACTGTAAAGAACCCTTTCCTAAATAAATGGCTAAAACGTTTTTCCTCCATGCGCAGATCATGTCCTCTAGTCCTTTGAGAAGGCCTAGGGACAAAAAGCTCATCCGCCAAGCTATTATATTGCCCTCTGATGTATTTATACATGTTAATTAGATCCCCTCTAAGGCGTCTTTTCTCTAGACTAAATAAACCCAGTTTATCTAACCTTTCTTGGTAAGTGAGTTAAACAGGGGCAATATTATGCTAGCACCTCGGCTTGGCATTGAGTACGATTATTTAACTTGTTGTCAATGAGTACTCCTAATTCCTTCTCCAAGTTTGATGTTCCCAACTGTATCCCATTTATTTTGTATGGTGCTAGACCATTGGTACAACCAAAATGCATGACCTTACATTTGTCAACATTGAATTTCATCTGCCATGTATGTGCCCATATAGCCATCCTATCCAGATCCTGTTGCAATATGACACTATCTTCCTGAGAGTTGATGATTCTGCACAATTTTGTATCATCTGCAAAAATAGCAACATTGCTCACTACTGCATCTACTAGGTCATTAATAAATAAATTGAAGAGCACTGGACCCAGTACAGACCCCTGTGGGACCCCACTGCCAACAGTCTCCCATTTTGAGTTGCCTGACCTTCTGGCTGCAGTAGTGTTTGAGCCATAACCCTGAAACAACATGCAGCTAATACAGTCACACTTCAAGCAGAGCACCTGATCGGCATGCTTGTTCAGGGGCTATGGCTAAATGTATTAGAGGCAGAGGATCAGTATAATGCCAGGCAACTTGGGGTCCATTTTATGGATAAGGGGAGGAGTTTGTTACATGAGCTCAGTGAAAGGAGGGGGGGGGGCAGACTACCCAGCAAGCTCATGGTGAACCAGAACTCCCAGGAGTGGGTAAGGGGCTGCAAAGGACCAAAAGGCCCTCTTACAAAAAATGCTATACGAGGGGGGGCAGGAAAGGTTAGCATCCGAGTTCCATGAAGGTTTTTTTTTCTTTTTTCTTAGGTGCTCCATGGTTTTTAATTACATCACTTAGAGCAGCGATGGCGAACCTATGGCACGCGTACCCGAATCTGCTGGGACGCCATCGCTGCTGTGTTATGTCCCGTCCGATTGCATGAACTGGCAGTGGCATCTAATAGACGCCGTGCCAGTTCATAGCCCGCAGCTCCGCTCCAGCCTGCATAGTCTTGCGGCAGGCAGAGCAGGGCCACGGGAAGATGGCATCCGAAGACCTGTACCGGAGACTTTGTGTCTCTAGTACAGGGCTTCAGACGCCATCTTCCCATGGCCCTGCTATTCCATTCAGTGTGGGAGATTGCAGGAGCAATATCTCCGGGGAGCTGCGCACCA
The DNA here is from genome assembly GCF_040937935.1 of Hyperolius riggenbachi. NCBI lineage: Eukaryota > Metazoa > Chordata > Amphibia > Anura > Hyperoliidae > Hyperolius > Hyperolius riggenbachi. The sequence continues at coordinate 299,247,807 of NC_090654.1, read as the reverse complement.
GAGGCCGGCCGGGAGAGGAGACTTCTGTCAGGTGAGTAAATTCCTTTTTTTGCAGGTAAAATGTTGCCCACTGCGTTATTTTCTGCTGAAATGTTGCCCACATTGCATTTATTTACTGGTGTGTGGGGTAACTGTTGCTGCATTTATTATTTAATGTTCATAGATGGCTATGTTTGCTGCCTTGTGGTTACGGTATTCTAATAAATAGCATCACACAGTTTCTGCACACCCATGATGCGAATCCTCGTTTCACCACATCATGGCGGAAACACTGCTTTCTTATGCCTCGCTGTTACATCATTACGTTAGCTCCGCCCATACAATGTCATGCGTGTCAGCACGGCACGCTACGCAAGCCACAAACACCCCCCCCCTGCCCTGTCCACGGTTGAACCTATAAAAATCTGGTCACTGTAGGTTTGAGGGCCTGGTATTTGTCATCTCTTATGTTCTGAGGAGGGGGGGGGGTCATTTTGTTCAAATTGGCGTGTTGGCACTTTACGAGAGACAAGAGACTTTTGAGTTGAAGTTTGGGCACTCGGTCTCGAAAAGGTTTGCCACCACTGACTTATGTAATGTAATTTGTAATTTCCCAGCGACAGTGTAGACGGCCATCGAGGGGAAGGGGAGAAAGTAATAAACCTACCAGTATGTTTTTGGGATGTTGGAATGAACCACAGTGAGGTACGCCTCAAGGGAATGTCATGTTATCCGGGTGGTGAAATAACAGACAGGTTTAGTGACACGGTTACTGCTCTCCCATAGCTGCTGTCTGCCTCTTTCTTCCTGCTTTGTACCTGTCTGTAACGATTGGTGTCAGCATGCAGAGAGAATCTGATTATTGGGGATCTGCAGTATCACCAAGAATGCAGATATATACCTGATTATTGATGATCTGCAGAATCACCGATAATACAGATATATTGCTAACCTCTGGACACCTATAGGTATGTGAGTGTTTGGTGTAACAGTAGTACTTTGAGTAATGCACCTGCCGAGCAGGTGATCATAGGCAGTAAAGGAATACTGCTCTATGAGGAAACAGGAACTTCCAGCAGCCTGAGACTCTCCAAGGGGTGGAGTCAGGCTGGAGGTAGGAAGGACCAGAGAATGAGTGACACCTGAAGGTGGATGTCACTATCTGATCTGGAGACTATCTCTTAAGAGGAGAGAGATAGCTCTCGAGGTCGGGCACGCCTGGTCGGTAAAATTCGGACAGATAAAGTACAAAGACAGAAGACTGATTCGGTATCCAAGGCGAGCAGGGTTTGGCAACGGAATATCAGATATGCGAGGTACCGAATCAGAAGACAGAGAGATAGTCAAGAAAGCAATAGGTCATACCAGATATCAAACAATGCCTAGTCTGGGTGTGAGGTCTGTGGTCTCTACACCCTGGAACTAGTCTGGAGAATAACACAAATACAGTTCCCTAGTCTTGGGTGCGAGGTCCATGGTCTCAGCACCCTGGAACTAGTCTAAGCATAAACAGAATAACAGTACAAGTAATCTGGCTCAGTGTGAATTCCCGGGTCTACCTGGTTCAAACACACTGTTGGATCTGACTAAGGTCTGAGTGCTTTCACGTAGTGTTCGCAACGGCAGACATCTTGCAACTGGCCAGCAGTAACTATATATGGAGTAGTGCTCTCCGGCACCACCCCTAATTGATCAACCAATAGTAAGCTGCTCTGGAGTCAGCTGATCGGCGTGATCAGCTGATCTCTTCATGCCCAGTATAAGAGTTCTGCCTCTCAGCGTGCGCGCGTGTATTCCTAAGCCTGTGTGCACCAACAGACCCAGCCACACCAGACACACGCTGCCGCGTGCAAACCGCTGCGCTGGACGCGGAACCAGCCGCCCCACTGTTGTTACATGCGGCGGCTTTTCCGCGTTCCGCCCTACTACCAGACACACGCTTCCGTGTGCAAACCACCGCATTGGACGCGGAATCAGCCGCCTCCTCAGTAGCACACGCGGCGGCTTTTCCGCGTTCTCTCACACTGTCCTCTTGCTGTTGATGTCAGCACTGCGCGCAGAATAGGGAGAGTTCACTGCACGTTTCTAATGTTATCGTGTGTATCCAACTCAGACTTTTCAGAAACCATTTCCAGCCACATCAGGAGCCGTGTCTTAAAGAGGATCTGTAACGTCAAAACGTCCCCTGGGGGGTACTCACCTCGGGTGGGGGAAGCCTCCGGATCCTAATGAGGCTTTCCGCGCCGTCCTCCGTCCCTCAGGGGTCTCGCTGCAGCCTTTAGTGAAAGATGACGTCAATATTTATCTTCCTGGCTCCTGCGCAGGCGCTCTGACGGCTGTCGGCTCCGAAGTGGGCGGAAATACCCGATCGCCGTCGGGTCTGCTCTACTGCGCAGGCGCAAGTTTCCGGCGCCTGCGCAGTAGAGCGGACCCGACTGAGATCGGGTATTTCCGTGTAGTTCGGAGCCGAAAGCAGCCACAGCGCCCCCGCTGGAGCCAGCAAAGGTAAATATTGATTTTACAGTCGGGTCTGTCGCCGGCTGTTCGGAGGGCTGCAGCGAGACCCCCGTGGGACGCAGGACGGCGTGGGAAGCCTCATTAGGATCCGGAGGCTTCCCCCACCCGAGTTGAGTACCCTCCAGGGGATGTTTTTGAGGTTACAGAGTCTCTTTAAATCTGCTTTTGTTTGTAGAACTCATTTGATTGGTCTAAATCCATGCCTAAATTTACATACAGTTTTGCTTCAAATTTGAACCAACTCAGAACTATTAGCATCCTGGTTACTATGAAAGAATGCCTGGAGGCCACCATATTTATTTCCTTTTAGTAGAAAGGACATACTGTGCATGCGCGGCCACGGGGGAAGCAGAAAAGACATGCTGCGCATGCGCGGCCACGGGGGAAGCAGAAAAGACATACTGTGCATGCGCGGCCACGGGGAAGCAGAAAGGACATACTGTGCATGCGCGGCCACGGGGGAAGCAGAAAAGACATGCTGCGCATGCGCAGCCACGGGAAAGCAGAAAGGACATACTGCGCATGCGCGGCCACGGGGGGAAGCAGAAAGGACATGCTGCGCATATGTGGCCATGAGGGAAGCAGAAAGGACATACTGCGCATGCGCGGCCACGGGGAAGTAGAAAGGACATACTGCACATATGTGGCCACGGAGGAAGCAGAAAGGACATACTGCGCATGCGCGGCCACGGGGAAGTAGAAAGGACATACTGCACATATGTGGCCACGGGGAAGTAGAAAGGACATACTGCGCATGCGCGGCCACGGGGAAGTAGAAAGGACATACTGCGCATGCGCGGCCACGGGGAGGTAGAAAGGACATACTGCGCATGCGCGGCCATGAGGGAAGCAGAAAGGACATACTGCGCATGCGCGGCCATGAGGGAAGCAGAAAGGACATACTGCGCATGCGCGGCCACGGGGAGGCAGAAAGGACATACTGCACATACGTGGCCACGGGGAAGTAGAAAGGACATACTGCGCATGCGCGGCCACGGGGAAGTAGAAAGGACATACTGCGCATGCGCGGCCACGGGGAGGTAGAAAGGACATACTGCGCATGCGCGGCCATGAGGGAAGCAGAAAGGACATACTGCGCATGCGCGGCCACGGGGGAAGCAGAAAGGACATACTGCGCATGTGCGGCCACGGGGAAGCAGAAAGGACATACTGCGCATGCGCGGCCACGGGGAGGCAGAAAGGACATACTGCACATACGTGGCCACGGGGAAGTAGAAAGGACATACTGCGCATGCGCGGCCACGGGGAAGTAGAAAGGACATACTGCGCATGTGCGGCCACGGGGAGGCAGAAAGGACATACTGCACATACGTGGCCACGGGGAAGTAGAAAGGACATACTGCGCATGCGCGGCCACGGGGAAGTAGAAAGGACATACTGCGCATGCGCGGCCACGGGGAGGTAGAAAGGACATACTGCGCATGCGCGGCCATGAGGGAAGCAGAAAGGACATACTGCGCATGCGCGGCCATGGGGAGGCAGAAAGGACATACTGCGCATGCGTGGCCACGGGGAAGTAGAAAGGACATACTGCGCATGCGCGGCCACGGGGAGGTAGAAAGGACATACTGCGCATGCGCGGCCATGAGGGAAGCAGAAAGGACATACTGCGCATGCGCGGCCATGGGGAGGCAGAAAGGACATACTGCACATACGTGGCCACGGGGAAGTAGAAAGGACATACTGCGCATGCGCGGCCACGGGGAGGTAGAAAGGACATACTGCGCATGCGCGGCCACGGGGAAGCAGAAAGGACATACTGCGCATGCGCGGCCACGGGGAAGCAGAAAGGACATACTGCGCATGCGTGGTGCAGTATGTCCGGAATACAGGTCAGGAGAGTCATCTGACTTGCGGTGACTCTCTGAGGACACCGGGAAGGATTACGGAAGAACAGCGGCTGACTGAGCGGAACAGAAGGAGCAGCAAGTACTCCCCATCCCACTTCATTTTAGGCTTCTTTTCTACATCTGGTAACCAGCTGAATTATCTCAAGCAGCGTTACTGTTTAGTGTGATTTGCCTTCTGAAAACGGTAAATTGTAGCTCTGCTGGATGTGCCCGTTTCCTGCTCAAGACCTGCTCTGCGGCGTGTGCTTCAGATCTTACCTGGAGCCAGCCCTTACTCTGGTAACAGGTCCGTGCCCACCAGCCCTTACTCTGGGGACAGGTCCGTGCACACCAGCCCTTACTCTGGTAACAGGTCCGTGCCCACCAGCCCTTACTCTGGGGACAGGTCCGTGCACACCAGCCCTTACTCTGGTAACAGGTCCGTGTACACCAGCCCTTACTCTGGTAACAGGTCTGTGCACACCAGCCCTTACTCTGGTAACAGGTCCATGTATACCAGCCCTTACTCTGGTGACAGGTCTGTGCCCACCAGCCCTTACTCTGGTCACAGGTCCGTGTACACTAACCCTTACTCTGGTCACAGGTCCGTGCACACCAGCCCTTACTCTGGTCACAGGTCCGTGCACACCAGCCCTTACTCTGGTCACAGGTCCGTGCACACCAGCCCTTACTCTGGTAACAGGTCCATGCACACCAGCCCTTACTCTTTTCACAGGTCCGTGTACACTAACCCTTACTCTGGTAACAGGTCCGTGCACACCAGCGCTTACTCTGGTAACAGGTCCATGCCCACCAGCCCTTACTCTTTTCACAGGTCCTTGTACACTAACCCTTACTCTGGTAACAGGTCCGTGTACACTAACCCTTACTCTGGTAACAGGTCCGTGTACACTAACCCTTACTCTGGTAACAGGTCTGTGCACACCAGCCCTTACTCTGGTAACAAGTGCGTGTACACCAGCCCTTACTCTGGTAACAGGTCCGTGTACACCAGCCCTTACTCTGGTAACAGGTCCGTGTACACCAGCCCTTACTCTGGTAACAGGTCCGTGTACACCAGCCCTTACTCTGGTAACAGGTCCGTGTACACCAGCCCTTACTCTGGTAACAGGTCCGTGCACACCGGCCCTTACTCTGGTATCAGGTCCGTGTACACCACCCCTTACTCTGGGGACAGGTCCGTGCACACCAGCCCTTAATCTGGTAGCAGGTCCGTGTACACCAGCCCTTACTCTGGTAACAGGTCTGTGTACACCAGCCCTTACTCTGGTAACAGTTCCGTGCACACCAGCCCTTACTCTGGTAACGGGTCCGTGCACACCAGCCCTTACTCTGGTAACAGGTTCGTGTACACCAGCCCTTAATCTGGTAGCAGGTCCGTGTACACCAGCCCTTACTCTGGTGACAAGTCTGTGTACACCAGCCCTTACTCTGGTGACAGGTCTGTGTACACCAGCCCTTACTCTGGTGACAGGTCCGTGCACACCAGCCCTTACTCTGGTGACAGGTCCGTGCACACCAGCCCTTACTCTGGTGACAGGTCCCTGCACACCAGCCCTTACTCTGGGGACAGGTCCGTGCACACCAGCCCTTACTCTGGGGACAGGTCCCTGCACACCAGCCCTTACTCTGGGGACAGGTCCGTGCACACCAGCCCTTACTCTGGGGACAGGTCCCTGCACACCAGCCCGTACACAACACGCGTGACATGGTTACCTGTGTGAGATTGTGTAGATAAGGAGTTTCCTCCTCAGGCTGCTGTCACAGGTAGCGGATGTACAGTGATTTCTATCAGCTGAAGGTAGATTCCTGCGGTGGAAACACATGACCAGTGTACAGAGCACTGCAGGAAGCTAGACTGTCCAGTTCCATCCATTGTCCCCGCACCAGCATTGTGTGCCACGGGGATCTCACAGAACTCCGTCATAGCACACTAAGGGCTTGATTCACAAAGCGGTGCAAAGTGTTTGCACGCCTGTGAAAAGCCCTTTATCACGCCTAAACTCAGTTTAGGAGTGATAAGAACAAACTCGCGCGATCTCCCGCGCGCAAAGTTTTGCGCGCGTAGCGCACCGCGCTGCGCGCGCAGTGTGCCGTGCTTCGCGCGCAGCGTCCATTGAGCCCTATGGGACTTTGCGCGCGCAGTGCGGTGCGCTACGCGCGTAAAACTTTGCGCGCGGGAGCTTCGCGCGAAGAGCAGCACAAATCGGTGATAACTCAGCTTTGCACCGCTTATCACGCCTAAAGTCTTTTAGGCGTGATAACTGAGTTATCACCGCTTTGTGAATCAAGCCCTAAATGTGCCACGCGCCTCCTCGTTCAGCTCCCAGAGGCCACGCGCCTCCTCGTTCAGCTCCCAGAGGTCACGCGCCTCCTCGTTCAGCTCCCAGAGGCCACGCGCCTCCTCGTTCAGCTCCCAGAGGCCACGCGCCTCCTCGTTCAGCTCCCAGAGGCCACGCGCCTCCTCGTTCAGCTCCCAGAGGCCACGCGCCTCATCGTTCAGCTCCCAGAGGCCACGCGCCTCCTCGTTCTGCTCCCAGAGGCCACGCGCCTCCTCGTTCTGCTCCCAGAGGCCACGCGCCTCCTCGTTCTGCTCCCAGAGGCCACGCGCCTCCTCGTTCTGCTCCCAGAGGCCACGCGCCTCCTCGTTCAGCTCCCAGAGGCCACGCGCCTCCTCGTTCAGCTCCCAGAGGCCACGCGCCTCCTCGTTCAGCTCCCAGAGGCCACGCGCCTCCTCGTTCAGCTCCCAGAGGCCACGCGCCTCCTCGTTCTGCTCCCAGAGGCCACGCGCCTCCTCGTTCAGCTCCCAGAGGCCACGCGCCTCATCGTTCAGCTCCCAGAGGCCACGCGCCTCCTCGTTCTGCTCCCAGAGGCCACGCGCCTCCAGGTTCTGCTCCCAGAAATGCTGCAATTAATGTGTTTCGTGCTAAAGGTGCCCATACACTCGTCAGATTAGCAGCAGATAGATCGTCAGATGGAATTCTTATCTATCTGATGTGTAAAAGGAACATTTTTTTTACTAGAATAAAATTCCAATAGATTTCAGTTTGAAATCTATTGAAAAACGATCTGATGGCATTTTTTTGCCATCAGATTTCCATTAGGGCCAATGCAAAATGATAAGCAATCTCAACAGATCGACCTAGATTTTCCACCCTGCCAGTTCGAAGGAAATCCATCGAAATCGATTGAAATCGGCCGTCGATCGGTTGATTGGGCAACAGATTTGCGATCGATCGATTTTGATAGGCCAGAAAATCGGCTGAGTGTATGGGCCCCTTAAGCTCTCCCACTCTGCACTGTTTGCTTTGACATGTGTAGATATGAAACCAAGTCTACACTGCGTCTAGGAAAGAAGTACCACTGTACATTAGGCAGGAGGAGTATGGAGATGACTGCTGAGAAAGGGGGAAGTGGGCTGAGTGGCCCATACCTAGGTATGCATGTGTACACCATGCTAATACCAGCACTGAAAGTGTACCTATAGGGGAAAAGTGCCCAATTCAGATACTTACCTCAGTAGAGCGAAGGCTTCCTCTGTCACTAGCTGTTTGAGTGCTGGGACTCCCGGACCTCCATGATCCAGGGCTTGTCATCAGAACATGGCCACACTGCACAGGTGCAATGGCAAGGAGCGGATTGGACCGCCCAGCCCGGGGGGCTCCATACTACTAGTTGGCTGATGGCGTAATGGTTAAGGGCTCTGCCTCTGACACAGGAGACCAGGGTTCGAATCTCGGCTCTGCCTGTTCAGTAAGCCAGCACTAATTCAGTAGGAGACCTTTGGCAAGTCTCCCTTACACTGCTACTGCCAATAGAGCGCGCCCTAGTGGCTGCTGCTCTGCTCTGGCGCTTTGAGTCCGCAAGGAGAAAAGCGCAATATAAATGTTATTTGTCTTGTCTTGTACTACACACGTGTGAGCGGTCCTGCGTCTGCGTTGTGAAGCCATGTTTATTTATATACCGAAGCATGACTCCAGCAACCACCATGAGTTACCACCATAATTCACACCAAGTGCCTGGTCACATGACTCCAGCAACCACCATGAGTTACCACCATCCTTCACACCAAGTGCTTGGTCACATGACTCAAGCAACCACCACGAGTTACCACCATACTACACACCAAGTGCCTGGTCACATGACTCCAGCTACCACCACGAGTTACCACCATACTTCACACCAAGTGCCTGGTCACATGACTCCAGCAACCACCATGAGTTACCACCATACTTCACACCAAGTGCCTGGTCACATGACTCCAGCAACCACCACGAGTTACCACCATACTTCACACCAAGTGCCTGGTCACATGACTCCAGCAACCACCACGAGTTACCACCATACTTCACACCAAGTGCGTGGTCACATGACTCCAGCAACCACCACGAGTTACCTCCATACTTCACACCAAGTGCCTGGTCACATGACTCCAGCCACCACCATGAGTTACCTCCATACTTCACACCAAGTGCCTGGTCACATGACTCCAGCAACCACCATGAGTTACCTCCATACTTCACACCAAGTGCCTGGTCACATGACTCCAGCAACCAACATGAGTTACCTCCATACTTCACACCAAGTGCCTGGTCACATGACTCCAGCCACCACCATGAGTTACCACCATCCTTCACACCAAGTGCCTGGTCACATGACTCCAGCAACCACCACGAGTTACCACCATACGTCACACCAAGTGCCTGGTCACATGACTCCAGCAGCCACCACGAGTTACCACCATACTACACACCAAGTGCCTGGTCACATGACTCCAGCAACCACCATGAGTTACCGCCATACTTCACACCAAGTGCCTGGTCACATGACTCCAGCAACCACCATGAGTTACCACCATACTTCACACCAAGTGCCTGGTCACATGACTCAAGCAACCACCACGAGTTACCACCATACTACACACCAAGTGCCAGGTCACATGACTCCAGCAACCACCACGAGTTACCGCCATACTTCACACCAAGTGCCTGGTCACATGTCTCCAGCAACCACCACGAGTTACCACCATACTTCACACCAAGTGCCTGGTCACATGACTCAAGCAACCACCACGAGTTACCACCATACTACACACCAAGTGCCTGGTCACATGACTCCAGCAACCACCATGAGTTACCACCATACTTCACACCAAGTGCCTGGTCACATGACTCCAGCAACCACCTTGAGTTACCTCCATACTTCACACCAAGTGCCTGACCACATGTCTCCAGCAATCACCATGAGTTACCTCCATACTTCACACCAAGAGCCCTGTCACATGACTCCAGCAACCACCATGAGTTACCTCCATACTTCACACCAAGTGCCTGGTCACATGACTCCAGCAACCAACATGAGTTACCTCCATACTTCACACCAAGTGCCTGGTCACATGACTCCAGCAACCACCACGAGTTACCACCATCCTTCACACCAAGAGCCCTGTCACATGACTCCAGCAACCTGTAATGATCTGCTCAGCTGCCTGTGCAGGCAGGCAGCTTTTTGACCATTGTTTAGGTTTGCATGCTGCAGGACTCTGGAAAGAAGAGCTTCTGTCAGTTTTGCAGCTTGTTGAGGAATTTGTATATGTTGTCATGCAAATTGCCTGGCCACATTCATTGGAGGCGTGTACTATAAGTACTATGTGTTTCCCACAATGCTTGGCTGGTCATAAGGATTCCTTCCTGTGAAACACTCCTGGAGGAGTGTCAGCCTTACTCTCTGTTTGAAGATCAGCTTAGAGTAATTCCTGGAAAACTGCACTAGGCAGGTTTCCTTAGTGCAGTTAGGATTGGTTATCTGTTTTGTTTGTTCTGTTGCGATTGTCCTGTCCCAGCGGTGGTCGACAGGAAATCGTTCTGATCTCTGTTCTTGGAGTATAGCTGGTGCAGCGGTTGCTACCAGCTATCTCTTCTGATCTGTCTCACTTGGATCGCACTAGCATCTTGCGCTAGCGCTGTGGATCCTTCTGTTCTGTCTCCTTGGATCGCGCTAGCCACTTTCCGCTAGTGCTGTGGATCCTTCTGTTCTGCCTTCCTGTATCGCACTAGCATCCTGCGCTAGTGCTGTGGATCCTTCTGTTCTGCTACTCTGTACCTGGATCGCACTAGCATCCTGCACTAGTACTGTGGATCCTTCTGTTCTGTCTTCCTGGATCGCGCTAGCCACTTTCGCTAGTGCTGTGGATCCTATCTCTCGCTTGTCCCTGTTTTCGTGTGTCTGTCTTGTCTGCTACGAACGCTTGCTGGAGGCTCGGTGAGGTAACCGTTAAGCAAGCGCTCGCGTCCTCTGTTTCATGTTTGTCTGTCGATGGTTAGTTAGGCGTGCTTGTCTCTATTGTGCTTATCACGTGGGGACCGCGCATGAACGCGTGCACTGTTGCGAATGAGTGCGGTGTTCACGTTCAGTTAGCGTTTGTTATTTTCCGTATCTCCTCATTGTATGATTTGCTGTGCCTTTGCTATCCTCGTATTCTGTTCTGATCTGCCTTGTGTCACTTTTGGCAATCGCCTTTCTTGCGGTTGAGTTTCTGTTTCGTATCTGCTGTTGTGTGTGCGCTGTCGCGGGGTGGCGACTAGATTGGCGCACACACATACAACCTGTCCCTTTGCTCGTTCTCATTCGCAATCGCTTCCCTTGCGATTGCGTTCTGCGCTTCGTACAATTCCTGTCTGGCATTTGTGGAGGTACAGAGGATTGGTTCCTCTACACTCCTCAGCGCCATCTGCCGACAGGAATTTCCCTCTACGGGTGCGTAGCACCTTTTGCTGGGTTCCTGCAATTATACGCTTGTGGAGGATTTCCGCCGTATCAGCGCACGCGTTGTGCGCTGATCACAGAGAAAGTTCCACAATCGTTACACAACCACCACGAGTTACCACCATACTTCACACCAAGTGCCTGGTCACTTGACTCAAGCAACCACCACGAGTTACCACCATACTACACACCAAGTGCCTGGTCACATGACTCCAGCAACCACCATGAGTTACCGCCATACTTCACACCAAGTGCCTGGTCACATGTCTCCAGCAACCACCATGAGTTACCACCATCCTTCACACCAAGTGCCTGGTCACATGACTCCGGCAACCACCACGAGTTACCACCATACTTTGACCAATTTGCCCATTTCTTCACAGACAAAGTCTCCGCTATAAGATCCGCCATCCAACTTACAGCATCTGAGCCTAATATTGCGCCGAAGACCATTAGCAGAGACAACGTAACACCTTGGTCAAACTTCAAAGAAATTGATGAAGAAGTCACATCAAGCATCCTCCTTCACGTCCGCCTAACTACCTGTGACCTGGATCCTGGCCCAACACAGTTCATGTTGAACTGCTCCGACCTGTTCGTACCGGTATTCCTCAAAATTGTTAACTGTTCCTTACAATCAGGGATATTTCCTGCTTTACTGAAGGAAGCAATCATCAGGCCTCTCCTCAAAAAACCCTCCCTGGACCCAGATGCAATGACCAGCTACAGACCTGTCTCTAACCTCCCCTTTCTGGGCAAGCTAATTGAAAAAGCTGTATACCTCCAGCTAGAAGCCAGAATCCTACAAAATAAGTTATGACCCATTCCAGTCTGGCTTCAGGAAACACCACAGCACTGAAACTGCCCTCATCCAAATATGCAACCACCTGCTCATGGCAAGAGACAGAGGAGAGTGCTCGATCTTCATACTGCTAGACCTTTCTGCAGCCTTTGACACAGTTGACCATGACATCTTGATAAACAGGCTACAGGAATACTGCAGCATTGATGGCATAGTACTTCAGTGGTTCCAATCCTTCTTGAGTGGCAGAACCCACAAAGTGTCTATGGGGCCCTTCCTGTCCACCCCTGTATCACTTAAGTATGGGGTGCCCCAGGGCTCAATCCTCTCTCCCCTGCTTTTCACGATTTACATGCTACCGTTGGGAAAACTAATCCAAAAACATGGCCTGACATACCACTGCTATGCAGACGACACCCAACTATATCTTTCCTTCAAGCCTGGTGTGACAGACCCAACTCTAACTATAAACGCCTGCTTACGTGAACTACAGCAATGGATGAATGACAACTGGCTGAAACTAAATGCAGACAAAACTGAAGTCCTTCTGATTGGAGGGCAGAGCATGATAACAAAACAACTTAACTTGCAGTCTTCACCACTGGGAATAGGAGGCACGGATCTACGCAGCTCTGATCATGTGCGTAGCCTGGGAGTTCTAATTGATGGGGATTTAAACTTCAGAACTCAAATCTCTGCTGTGGTGAAATCATCCTATTTTCACCTGAAGAACATTGCAAAAATCAGTCTGGTCAGTTATGGAGAAAAAAAAAAAGAAAAAACCCGCAGGGGTACCAGGAGCCCTTATGTTGTATTATCTTCAGATAAAGGAATTAAAATTAGGAGTAAATATACTCACAAGTATAGGTTGCTGTAAGGCAACCACTTGTATAGGCATGTAGGGAAGTCCCGTCCCCACTCGGTCTTTGTGACGGTCGGTCGCTGCTCCTTGGAAAAAGGCTTCACTTCTTGTTAGTTGTGAAGGACTAGAGGGTACTTAGTACTAGTCCTGGGCGACCCTTGCTGCTTACCAATACCACCCCAAAGAGGATATACTTTTTCTGTCCCAGGTGACCCTTCCTGCTCACCTTATACTACCCTTGGCCTCCCTATACATCTCAATAGGACCCATCACTGGGGCGTCCTCACACACACTATAGACCCCCAGTGCGACTTATCTGGTCGGACCCGTTTCCACCTATTCAGCAACACTGGGAATAGCTTCCCCCACACTATTATTGAGTATACTAGTATACCCCCAACCCCGCCCCCTCCTGCGGTCCACACATAGTTTTCCTACTATACATTAGTCCATCCTTCCCCCCCCCCTCCCAAACCATCCAGACCTTTAACTCTTACGGAACTCACTATTTTCATACACACATCCAACTTTTGATATAGATCCCACCACTACCTAGAATCTATACACACACCGCCTTCTACTACCACCTATTACACCATCAGATAGCGTTCTAGTTAACTTGTACTAATTAATCTCTGTATCAGTATTACTATTACATGTTCTCTGTTATATGCATACTACTATGACCTAGTATTGGATCCCATGAATTCTAACAGGCTGTTGCTGTAACTTAATTTAATTTATTGTTATTTTAGAATATCTATATTACATATCTATATTACATATCTATATTACATATCCTCATTAATCTCCAGATACAAACCCAATCGCAATCTCAGATCGGCACATGATCTTCTGTTGTCCTCCTCTAGAATCACCTCCTCACATTCACACTTACAAGACTTTGCACGCGCTTCACAGCTTCTCTGGAATCCCCTCCCACAACACATCCGTCACTCGCCAACCTTTGCTACCTTTAAACGCTCTCTAAAAACACACTTGTTCCGACAAGCATATGCTCTACCTTAGGCCACTTCCCTTTGTACTAAGACCAAATTGCACTCCTACTAGGTATCCTAAAACACAAAGCCTCTATATAGTTGCTGCATACTACCCCTCCTCTTGTTTCCCCCCATTCCCTTTAGATTGTAAGCTCGCAAGGGCAGGGCTCTCTCCCCCTTTTGTGTCTTGGTAACCATTATACATTTTATTTATCATGTTAATTTTATCACTGTCATTACCAATTCTATAATTTGTATTTTGTATCATTCTTTGTATTTTGTCACTAATTATGTATCTTGTATATTGGTGTACACCATTGTCTGTATTATTATGTACCCCATGTTTGTTTCTTACTTTGTACAGCGCCACGGAATATGTTGGCGCTTTATAAATCAATAATAATAATAATAATAATATTACCATATGTCAGTACCTATGTTTTACAACTCTGAGCGCCTTCATTTTGGTGTTTTTTTCTTTTTTTTTGTGTTTTTTATCATGTTTTCTTTTATTGTTTTTATTGATTTCACTTATTTATTTTACAAGCACCTGTATTTGACCTGAGGAAGCGGCTTGGACCGCGAAACGCGTTGTCTATTGTGCTAAATAAACCCTCTTAACCATTCATCAAGTGGAGTCTCTTTGTATAAAGGGAACACCGAATACACTATACGGGCGCCTCCTACCCCCTTCGAAAAACAATATTGCAAAAATCAAGCACCTCATACCCCCAGAAGATCTGCCAACCTTAGTCCACGCCTTCATCACATCCCGACTGGACTACTGTAATGCTCTCTACACTGGCCTTCCACAAGGCCTTGTACCGCCTACAGCTGATACAGAATACTGCTGCCAGACTGCTAACCAACCAACCCCGTCACTGCCACATAACGCCAGTCCTGCATTCCCTTCACTGGCTACCTATAGAATGGAGGGTCCTATTCAAGATCGGCCTACTGACATTTAAATCCCTGAATAATCTAGGCCCTGGATACATGAAAGATATGTTACAGCTGCGTAGCATTCCCCGCATTCTCAGATCCACAGGTTCTAATAATCTAGTCATACCCAGAGTCCACTTGGAAACTTTTGGTCCCAGAGCCTTCTGTCATGCTGCCCCTACGTTTTGGAACTCCTTACCTCAACAGATCAGGACAGCCCCATCCCTGGACGTGTTTAAATCCAGTCTGAAAACCCACCTGTTCAGTCTGGCATTTGCAGAAATATAACTTTTGTTGTGTGAATACTTCATCCTTCTAATTACTGAATCTGAGAGAGCCTAAGCGCTTTGAGTCCTATGGGAGAAAAGCGCTATAGAAATGTTATTGTATTATTGTATTGTATACTTCACACCAAGTGCCTAGTCACATGACTCCAGAAACCACCATGAATTACCACCATACTGCACACCAAGTGCCTGGTCACATGACTCCAGCCACCACCATGAGTTACCACCATCCTTCACACCAAGTGCCTGGTCACATGACTCCAGAAACCACCATGAGTTACCACCATACTTCACACCAAGTGCCTGGTCACATGACTCCAGAAACCACCATGAGTTACCACCATACTTCACACCAAGTGCCTGGTCACATGACTCCGGCTACCACCACGAGTTACCACCATACTTCACACCAAGTGCCTGGTCACATGACTCCAGAAACCACCATGAGTTACCACCATACTGCACACCAAGTGCCTGGTCACATGACTCCAGCAACCACCACGAGTTACCACCATACTTCACACCAAGTGCCTGGTCACATGACTCCAGCAACCACCACAAGTTACCACCATACTTCACACCAAGTGCCTGGTCACATGACTCAACCAACCACCACGAGTTACCACCATACTACACACCAAGTGCCTGGTCACATGACTCCAGCAACCACCACGAGTTACCACCATACTTCACACCAAGTGCCTGGTCACATGACTCCAGCAACCACCATGAGTTACCACCATACTTCACACCAAGTGCCTGGTCACATGACTCCAGCAACCACCATGAGTTACCACCATACTTCACACCAAGTGCCTGGTCACATGACTCCAGCAACCACCATGAGTTACCACCATACTGCACACCAAGTGCCTGGTCACATGACTCCAGCAACCACCACGAATTACCACCATACTACACACCAAGTGCCTGGTCACATGACTCCAGCAACCACCATGAGTTACCGCCATACTTCACACCAAGTGCCTGGTCACATGTCTCCAGCAACCACCACGAGTTACCACCATCCTTCACACCAAGTGCCTGGTCACATGACTCCAGCAACCACCACGAGTTACCACCATACTTCACACCAAGTGCCTGGTCACATGACTCCGGCTACCACCACGAGTTACCACCATACTTCACACCAAGTGCCTGGTCACATGACTCCAGAAACCACCATGAGTTACCACCATACTGCACACCAAGTGCCTGGTCACATGACTCCAGCAACCACCACGAGTTACCACCATACTCCACACCAAGTGCCTGGTCACATGACTCCAGCCACCACCATGAGTTACCACCATCCTTCACACCAAGTGCCTGGTCACATGACTCCAGCAACCACCACGAGTTACCACCATACTTCACACCAAGTGCCTGGTCACATGACTCCAGCAACCACCACAAGTTACCACCATACTTCACACCAAGTGCCTGGTCACATGACTCAACCAACCACCACGAGTTACCACCATACTACACACCAAGTGCCTGGTCACATGACTCCAGCAACCACCACGAGTTACCACCATACTTCACACCAAGTGCCTGGTCACATGACTCCAGCAACCACCATGAGTTACCACCATACTTCACACCAAGTGCCTGGTCACATGACTCCAGCAACCACCATGAGTTACCACCATACTTCACACCAAGTGCCTGGTCACATGACTCCAGAAACCACCATGAGTTACCACCATACTGCACACCAAGTGCCTGGTCACATGACTCCAGCAACCACCACGAATTACCACCATACTACACACCAAGTGCCTGGTCACATGACTCCAGCAACCACCATGAGTTACCGCCATACTTCACATCAAGTGCCTGGTCACATGTCTCCAGCAACCACCACGAGTTACCACCATACTTCACACTAAGTGCCTGGTCACATGACTCAAGCAACCACCACGGGTTACCACCATACTACACACCAAGTGCCTGGTCACATGACTCCAGCAACCACCATGAGTTACCACCATACTTCACACCAAGTGCCTGGTCACATGTCTCCAGCAACCACCATGAGTTACCACCATACTTCACACCAAGTGCCTGGTCACATGACTCCAGAAACCACCATGAGTAACCACCATACTGCACACCAAGTGCCTGGTCACATGACTCCAGCAATCACCACGAGTTACCTCCATACTTCACACCAAGTGCCTGGTCACATGACTCCAGCCACCACCACGAGTTACCACCATACTTCACACCAAGTGCCTGGTCACATGACTCCAGCAACCACCACAAGTTACCACCATACTTCACACCAAGTGCCTGGTCACATGACTCAAGCAACCACCACGAGTTACCACCATACTTCACACCAAGTGCCTGGTCACATGACTCAAGCAACCACCACGAGTTACCACCATACTACACACCAAGTGCCTGGTCACATGACTCCAGCAACCACCACGAGTTACCACCATACTTCACAGCAAGTGCCTGGTCACATGACTCCAGCAACCACCATGAGTTACCACCATACTTCACACCAAGTGCCTGGTCACATGACTCCAGCAACCACCACGCGTTACCACCATACTTCACACCAAGTGCCTGGTCACATGACTCCAGCCACCACCACGTGTTACCACCATACTTCACACCAAGTGCCTGGTCACTTGACTCCAGTTAGGGTAGTGTGTCACACCACGCCCCCACACCCATGTGAAGCTAGGTGCACTACCCTGGCCCATGCTCTGCAGTGTCACCACGCCCCCACACACCCATCTGAATCTAGGTGCACCACGCTGTCCTATTCTCTAGTGTCACCACACCCCCACTCCCATCTGAAGCTAGGTGCACTATGCTGGCCCATTCTCTGCGGTGTCACCACGCCCCCACACACACCACGCCCCCCCACTCCCATCTGAAGCTAGGTGCACTATGCTGGCCCATTCTCCGCGGTGTCACCAGGCCTCCCACACACCACGCCCCCACTCCCATCTGAAGCTAGGTGCACTATGCTGGCCCATTCTCCGCAGTGTCACCACGCCCCCCCACACACTACGCCCCCACACCCATCTGAAGCTAGGTGCACTATGCTGGCCCATTCTCCGCAGTGTCACCACGCCCCCCCACACACCACGCCCCCACTCCCATCTGAAGCTAGGTGCACTATGCTGGCCCATTCTCCGCGGTGTCACTACGCCCCCACACACCACGCCCCCACACACACCATGCCCCCACTCCCATCTGAAGCTAGGTGCACTATGCTGGCCCATTCTCCGCGGTGTCACCAGGCCTCCCACACACCATGCCCCCACTCCCATCTGAAGCTAGGTGCACTATGCTGGCCCATTCTCCGTGGTGTCACCACGCCCCCACACACCACGCCCCCACTCCCATCTGAAGCTAGGTGCACTATGCTGGCCCATTCTCTGCAGTGTCACCACGCCCCCACACACCACGCCCCCACACACACCACACTCCCACTCCCATCTGAAGCTAGGTGCACTATGCTGGCCCATTCTCCGCAGTGTCACCACGCTCCCCCACACACCACGCCCCCACTCCCATCTGAAGCTAGGTGCACTATGCTGGCCCATTCTCCGCAGTGTCACCACGCCCCCACTATAACTATTTACTTGCAGTTTGGCTGTGATGACCTTTGGAACCAGACGTTCCCTTACAGCATGAATGCTGATAAGTTGCACCACACTGCTAACATTAGTCACAGCTTAACCTTCATGGAACATTTTGTATCGTTATCCAGTTCTTACTGTTCCTCTGCAGCAGAGTGAGAGTGCTACCAGGGCATTGTGTGTCCAAGGTGTAGATTTCTGCCTGGTTCGCACACACAGCTGACACACGGGAGGTTCAGCTGCAGAGGTGAGACATGTGTAGGGAGCAGAAGGAATCCGTGAACCTTGGCCTGGTTCACACAACCGGCTGACACACGGGAGGTTCAGCTGCAGAGGTGTGCAGGCAGCAGGAGGAATCCGGGAACCTCGGCCTGGTTCACACAAACGGCTGACACACGGGAGGTTCAGCTGCAGAGGTGAGACATGTAGGGAGCAGAAGGAATCCGTGAACCTTGGCCTGGTTCACACAAACAGCTGACACACGGGAGGTTCAGCTGCAGAGGAGAGACATGTAGGGAGCAGAAGGAATCTGTGAACCTCGGCCTGGTTCGCACACACATCTGACACACGGGAGGTTCAGCTGCAGAGGAGAAACATGTAGGGAGCAGGAGGAATCCCCGAACTAGGCCTTAGCCCAGGCATGGGCAAACTTGGCCCTCCAGCTGTTAAGGAACTACAAGTCCCACAATGCATTTGCCTTTATGAGTCATGACTGTGGCTGTAAGACTCCTGCAATGCATTGTGGGACTTGTAGTTCCTTAACAGCTGGAGCGCCAAGTTTGCCCATGCCCGCCTTAGCCAGTCACTTTGCAGAATCTGGAAGGTCTTGTCAGCGTGGAGAATGTTTTAAATATACATGACCTGTTTTTATCTTTTCCTCTGAAGTAGGATGATATTCATACCTTTACATTTTCCCTGTGATGTTCCATTCCTCTGATATCCCCACTATCTGCTTGTTGATTTTTGTGCAGATTGGCAGCAATAGTTGGGACTGTGGATCAGGCCACAAGAAGTATAGTTCGGCCTGTTACACATCAGAAACGTGCAGGAGAACGGCTCCTGCAGGCGTTGCGGCGTGTCGTCGGGAAACTCTGGTGCGCCGCTGAGTAGCGGCGGTAGTAGTTAATTAACCCGAAGGGGAAACGGTGATTCTCGATGATAAAATGCGCCGGGATGCGTCGTATCGAAACGCAGCGTTGGGTGTGAAAGGTAAAAGGAAAGTCTGTGGACTTTCCTTTTACCTTGGTTAACGCAAAGTATAGACCTTGCGTTAAAACGCGTAAAAAGGGCTCTGGTGTGAAAGAGCCCTTCAGGGTTAGATAGAGCACAATAAGGAGTGGACTGGTCATTGTTATCTTTCATGTGTTCAGATTAATATTATTAATACTGATACAATAAATCCCAAATGCAAATCAAACAAGCGCCTGTGCGTTCCGAATAACAGTGATGATTTGAGGAGATCTCAGGAAGGCCTTCTGCTCTGTAATGAAGAGTTAATGAATAAGGAACAGGAATTGATTCTTCTCCACTTGACATGATTCAGTTCTTCAGACTACAATAAAAGCGTTTATCTCCAGTGTAGGCTGTCTCAGCACCTTGGAAAAAAAGAACAGGCAACCGGAGCCCAAGTAGCGCAATATGTAAATGTAGGGAAATATGGATGTAATAGAATATTACTCACATAGGTAGGTTAAGAGGCACACAGGGGCAGTGCTGCTCATCGGGATTCCGGATATCTGGGCAACCCGGATACCCGAACTTTTTTACGATTATTATCCGATTCTAATTCCGGATAGCTATCTGCGGATATTTGGGCGCATAATGCGGATATTGCGGGTATCCGGATCCGAAATACTGTAACTAAGGAGATGACGTCCTATTGTTAACACCATTGTTAAATCGTTAATTAGCTTGATTGATGTCATTGTATGACAGTCAGTGTGTGCTCCAGTACTACTGGCCTAGCAGTGATAAACTGAAAGCTGTTCAGTGATTAACCCCTGTTAAATCATTTATTAGCTTGATGTCATTTGTGTGACAGTCCGAGTGTGTGCTCCAGTGCTGCTGGCCTAGCAAGG